>NW_020187183.1:420439-448654 GCF_900000015.1 Plasmopara halstedii | reverse complement strand
TGCTGGTGTATTTGACAGCCCTTGGGGCATCACCAGCCACTCCCAGAGCATGCCGCTCGGATAACTCACCGCTACCAGCGGAATATCACTTGCTCTTATGAGCAATTAGTAATAACCATCGACCAAGTCGAGCGCACTGTACTTTTTACAGCCAACCATGCTGTTCTGGGGGACATCCTCTCTAGAATTGGCGTTTGTGCCGGATGGTGGCAGCATTTAGTTTAATATAAGCGTGAATGATACGCCACTTGCCGTTCGGCTTCCGGACACAAAACGTGGGTGTCGAATGGGAAGACTTACTCTCATGCACCATTCCTACCTCGTGCTTTGCTCAGAATAATCGTCAATGACGTCACATCGCTCTTTAAGCAGAGGCCATTGGCGGGCTACGCAGTATTTGGTTTCCAGAAACTAGGTCAATCTCATGACGCACACCTCGGCAGATAGGTAGGATCGACGGCGGACGTCTTTGGATTTTTTACCATATGATATTATGAGACTGAAGGTTCCTCCAGAATCGACGATACACTTCGTGCATTCAGCACTTTCTAAGTGTCTTCCAAGACAGCTTTATCCAGAAGCGACGACGGGTTAAACTTCTTGTTCGGTCTTATAATTACCACCTCGGCTAAGTTGCCTACCTTCAAGGCACCGCCAAACTCTTCGAAGGACATCTCGTCCAGCTCAAAAAGAGCATCCACCGCGGGAATAGCCTCGAGGATGACGTCGCCAGCTTCCTTTCCCGTCATACCGTAGACGAGGGTATATAGCTGTGCACTACCGTCTACGGTAGACAAATCCTAGTTTAGGATCGATGCTCGGCGTCTTGCAAATACGATACGGCTTCGCCGTCATTTCTCTATAGAGGTTTTAGGTCTCATCGAGACCAGTGGGAACACGCACTCGGTGTCATCCAGTGTCCCCACTCCCCGCTCCATCGGAGCCTTGATGTTGTTTACAATATCCGAAGACTTATGGACAAGGCACTAAAATAGCTGGGTCTATGATTTTTTCCTACTGTAATTTCAGCGCATCCTCTTCTCATCACTGACCAGCTGCACGAATTTGCAGCAGGCTGCATTGTAAAGAAGAGCTGCTATTTCCGCGGCATTCGATAAGTGGATTACGTGCAACTTCACGTGCATCAAAAGGGCCTTGCCCAGGATGCTTTGGACCTCGTCCGACCATACCATATATGGCATGCAGCAACTGCTTCAGAACGTGAGCAGTGCTCAGTGGGTTACTTGCCACTCCACGTTCAGCGTGCTAGCCACGCTCGGGACCCTTGTCCAAAACACCTTTGGTGATTGACAGCTCGAATACTCCGAGATCCAGCCATTGACCGTCCCGGTCCAGTGTCTGCACTAACAGCGCTTCTGTTTCTTAGCAGAAGTCTAAGATTAGACAGCGTTCCACGCTATCAGAGTCAAGAAGCTTGACATAGAGGACCACAGGGACCTTCGGCATAGTGGCACAAGTCCCTGTCGCTAAGCGAACAGTGACGGTTCTACTCAACCGCGCTTCCTGCGCCTCAGCATACAGCTGACCTACTTTGGTCGTGGAGCGCAGTCTTCGTCCAGTGGATAACGTGACTCTATACGCATCTGAAGGGCCTTGCCCAGGATAACTCGGACCTCGTCCAACCATGCTACTCTTGGAATGCAGCAAATGCTTTGAAACGTGAGCAGTGCTCAATGGATTACGTCCCACTCCACGCGCATCACAAGGGTCTCGCCCTTGATGCCTCGGACCTCTTCTGACCATGCCATTATTGGTGCACAGCAACTGCTTTGTAACTGAGCAGTGCTCATTGGGTTGCGTGCCACTCGACGTGCACCACAAGGGTCTCGCTTTAGATGCCTCAGCCCTCGGCCGACCATGCTATTCTTGGCATGCAGTGATTGTTTAAATAATTGAGCTGCGCTCATTGGTTTACGTGCCACTCTACGTTCAGCCCGCGAGCCACACTCGGGACTATTGTCCAAAACCTTTGGTGTTTAACAACTCCGATACTCCGATATCTAGCACATTGACCGTTCCGGTGCAGTGCCCGCGCCAATAGCGCTTCTGCTTTCTAGCTGAGGTGGGTTCATGACTCATCAAAGCTTCACTAGGAGACGTGCACGTAGCGCCCAAGGACTTCGACCTCCAGTCGATCCATGGCTCATGTTGTTCCAACCATGCCATACCGAGAATAAGGTCAAACCTTGCATCCAAGTCTAAGCCTAGACAGCTATTCACGCTATTAAAGTCAAGGAACATGATACCGAGGTCCACAGGGATCCTCGACACAGTGACATAAGTTCCCGTAGCTAAGCGAACAGCGACGATGTCACTCAACTGCGCTTTCAGCGCCTCAGCATAAGGCTAACTCTCTTCGATCGTGGATCGTCGAGCATAATCGCCGGACGCACCAGAACCAATAAGAATTTTCCGTGACTTATCGAAGCCCTTCACGGTCACTTCTACGACCTGCAAGCCCGACTTGCACACACACTCCGTGATTAAGCGCACGAAGATCTTCGGGGCTGGACCTTCCTGTCCTCTACCTCTTTGGGGCATAACAATACTCAGTCTCTACCAAGTAGGAGGCTTTGCGCCTACTGGGTGGTCTCGTTTCCCCGCGTCAAACCAGAATGGTTAGAAGCGGGAAGTCGTTTCGTCGAACCTTGGCACGCCTTGCGCAGGGATAAATCGTCCGATGGAGACGGGTGTCTCCACAAACAAAACACCGTCGGGTATTTCCACGCTGATCAGCAGCTTAGAGCTCTCCCTCCTCCTTCTCAGCATAGCTAAGATCTATTGGCTCAGGCCCGCTCAACAAGCTCTGAGGGTGTGCATTCGAACCAAGCCAAGCCGTTTTGAAGTTGAATTCGTCATTTAATGCCACGTTCACCGCTTCTTCAAAGAAGATGGATGCTTACGGGAGATTTCCACGCCAGTGCTGAGGACCTCCATAAAGACGGTCATTGCAACCACCTCGGAGAGAGGATCTGCTGCCAACCCGGCAATGAGAGTTCATAAGTTTTCGACAAAGTCCACCAACTCCTTCTTGCCCTTTCGATCAGAAGGAAACGGGATCTTACGCGATATGTCTGATTAGACAGCGAAAACGCTCGCAGAGGCATACGCTACAGCTCCTTTTGAGGATAAAGAGAATCAATCTTCTTCTTCGGATAAAATAGGCCAAGATGGCTATGGCATCTGGCATGCTCCAAAACGAGCAACAGCGCGTGGCGATAGCTATCTCCAAGCTCGAGGTCCGAGCTCGAAAATGGGTACTAAGGCGCGGTGCTTCGGTTAAAGCTGCATACCCCTCTTACCCTTGAAGGTCTTAACGCTCACCATGAGCGGCCTGGGTCGGAAAATATCATCCGTCGTCGACGGTGGCGTCATAAATGCAGTCAACGCGTACAGCATCTGCTGTAAGTGCTCCAACAGATCATTTTCATAACTTGGAAGCGCCCCTAGGCGCGCGCGTATGGCCTCGGGCCACATGCGCAATGAGGTGCTCCACACCCTCAGGGCCCAGCAGGGACATCAGCTTATTAAGCCCGTCCTTCATGCTCTGGGGCAAATAAGAGTATTCTTTCATCCTCACTGAGGATAAGTCGTAACAGCTCAGGCGTAGATTGACTACGAGTGCTACCAAGTGCAGCGGGGCTACCGTAGCTCTTTGCGTAAGGAAGCTTAACTAAAGTCACCGACCTTACGTTCTTTCCATGAACCAGTACAGTTGTAGTGGATCGTAGTACGCTGCTTTTAAGTACGGAATCCTTAACGAAGGCAAACGAACAGAATTGTTTTCGTTGCAGCAGAGCTAAAACCCTAGGTTTACCTAATTTATATAGTAATACCTAATTAATATAGCAGAACCTAGTTAATATACTAATATGAATTACTACTGGCGATTGGTGGCTTCTTGTTACGGTGTATCCACACCACTGTGTTATCACACTAACTGTGCTATACACACCTATGTACGGTCGCAAATCTTGTGCGACCCGCCCTTTCTTACAAGGGCGCGTGTAACCCTGTTACATTTGTCGCTTCGAAATGTCCTGCTTTTTGGAATCTCTTTTTTTAAGTATGTCACATAAGTGTCGTTTCTGTGCAAGACCTTCAAAGTTGGAGATCGCAAGCGCAAGTTTACTTTCTCACAGGTCAATGTGAACAAGTGCTTTTTAGATTAAAATCGTACCCCAACTTTGTATGATTGTAAATTGTGTGCTATGAGTATTTAATTTATTTCAATGGCGTTTATTACATCATTTTAATGTATGTCCTGATCTAATTATTAAAATAGTTATTTAAAAGTGTGATGTTTTACACAAACTGATTGGCAAAAAAACTGTGGAAGACGAGCGGCCTTGAATGTTGGCCCTCAAGATCAACTTAGTCCGGTTAAAGCATGGAGGCTGAGATTGGTGGGATGCATCCAACAATGTAGGCTTCAGCGCCATTGAAGAACACCGATGTGTATCTCAAGCTTAAAATACTACAGACGTCCAAGTCACATGAGAAGAACATATACTGTATAATTTTTTGAATTGTAATCACAAGGTTTCACTACTAGCTGCATCCACTACATCTAGCGTTGCTATATGATGACAGTATCCACACTCTAATTATTCGTGTATGTGCGCTTGTTGTGGCCTCTTTGGCCACACTCACGGAGAAAAATTGAATGAAGTGCGTAAAAGTTGCGTGAGTGTTCGACAAAGCACATAACAAATTTCGCGCTAATTGGTAGAGGTACCAAGATTACGGGATATGCCAAATCCCAGCTACATGGCTAGTCTCTGGGTTAGCCTGGGCAAGGCAGTGCAAGACAACTTGATTGTCGTGACATTTAAGCGAATATTGGCCGAGTGTGTTGCAATTATCGAGAGAGTGACTAAAGTTCATCACGATCAAGCCGTTCATGATCTCGTCGAAGAACAGCACCATGAAGTCTATCATACGCAGAATCAGGTCCAGGATATGAACAAGGCGCTAATTGCATGCATCACCACTTCCATATAAACCTGTAGGCGAATCCAGCAATGCCTCAGCAAACCGTCGATAAAGAAGATTGTTCTTGTTTTGCATGCCAGGACGATGATAATCCGGATTTAATAGTATTGCAGCATACAAGATTTACTGTGGTCAGTGATCATACATTGATCGCATCGGCCAGACCAACGACGCATTTCTGCAAATTCTACCGCAAACGGCGTTGATATCCGTCAAATGGCCAAAAAGGATGTAAGTTCAGTAGGGTCAGAAATATGTAGTTTCTCACTCGAAATATCATGGGTGTATTGTTGGCGCTAAAGCACACTGAAATTTGCGCGCGACGCTTTCATGCTCGGACATCGACAAGTTTGTTCACCTGCCCAAGTCAATTGAGGTCACCCTCAAAGCGCTAACAACCAGGAAGCCGACCCGAACTTGCGCACGCATTCGACTAATGCTTTTGCGCAGTGATTAAAATATCAGCTGAATTGGCAGTACTTCTTTATGTTTATTGTCATGAAAGCTTTCGAATGGTATATAAATAACAATAGAATTTGCTGTCTATTGGCGCTGCCATCGCACTCTAGGTTTCAAATTAATGGCTTTAAACGTTTTTCAATATTAGAAGAAGATCACCTTTGCTGGCAGAAGTGACGCCCGGATCATTGTGAAATCCAACTTTGCATTCTGAAGATGCATTTTCAGGTGTCTAATCATCATCAGTGTGAGCGTAGCCCTTTCAGGGACGACATTGTGCCCTTTCGAGAATGCACGCTCAGAAGGCACTGCCGTGGGACGAAACCTAGTTATTTTCTTACCAACCTACTGAGGATGACTCACGTCGTCTTGTTTGCCGTCCAGCAGAACAAAGGACGGAGTATTGGGCTAATCTTCATTTTGAAAACAAAGTTGCCTTGGCGCTGCATTTCCTAGATAACTGGATTCTTTCCACCTCCACCAACGTCTCCTCAACAAGCTGTTCCATTCTTCCAAACAAAAGAGCACCAAGTTTACCAATGACGCTATCTCTTACACAAACTGGTTAAAAGAAGAGGTAGTTAACGTCACTAACAAGAAATAGCGAGCACTCACTTTTCTTGCTCGATCGTGGTCACAACGCCCATCAAGCGGCACCACGCCTGTAGAGACAAGTGACTTATGTCGATAAGTCTAAAATTCAAATGAGAATTCACATCAAATCGCGATCGATCCCGCGAAATCACCCCGAAAAAAAATCCGCCACACGTTCCTCATATCGCAAAGAGCTTATTTGGCGAATGGTTCATTTTCCTACTTACGCGTTGTTTTCAATGAAGAGCAATACATCTTGCAATTATCTGCGGATCATCTGCAAGTATGGGAAAGCGAACACGAACGTCGAATATTTCTCACCACTGGGTCGCTTTGCGATCTAGGCTCAGGATCCGAAGATAGCATCGAACGGAAACCAGTCGTCGATATTCAATTACTCCTTCAAATTTGAAAAATCCATTACTCCGCAAACGTTGATAGATGAGCGAAGAAGGCATTCATACCATCTATGACAGATTCAAAGCACTTTAGCATAGTATGTGTACAGCTTCATCGCTGTGGGCAGTATAATCACAGCGCACTGGTTTTTGGATTCGCTTGAGTCGATGTTTTGCTATAGACAATCAATGAAAATAGGTAGTCACTCTGCGACATATCATAACCTTCAGTCGAATTTTGTCGAAAGCCTTTTTGGCTGATATTGATGCCGTCCGCGGCGTGCTCATCTATCTGCCAGCTTACAGCATCACGAATTTGCTGAAAGCTAAGTAATCCAGTTTTTTCCACTAAATTGTCATCGCGTCAGTCTCGAAGTCCTCGATGACCTTCGTATGATCCTGAACGATATCTGTCAGGGCAAATACTTTAGGGATGGATGCCAGTGAGGTGTAGTTCGAATTCCTTGTTGCTTTTTTCTTGACTGATTTTTTTGTTGCCAGCGGACCCTGTTTGTGAGCCGCCGGCTCACAGACATGCATCGGCGCACCAGCGAGCACAGCTTGAAGTGAATGTGCAATATATGACTTATGTCTCATTACTGAGCAGTTACCCTCTTTCCAGGGCTCCCTCTGCGCCGTCACGAAGCGCATTGCACATTTGTCGTTTTTAATTTGACTTGTCGAGAAGCTCGACCAGTTTTGCGCATATACGAGTGCCGATGTTCTTTGACAAATAAAACGGATTGCACCGAGAAATTCGTTGTGGATTCTGAAACCTTCGTCGATTAAATAATCTGTCGAGCTCATCTAGTTACAAGCACTGCGGTATGCCCAAAAATCTGTCATCAGGCAATACAAATCGGCATAGCGGGTCAGCTCCTGATGTCAGTTCCCTTACCATCCGCAAAGAAGTCGATGACTTCTTGTCTACCAGACTGAGTGTCCTACACGTTCGCGATGCGATGGCTGAAAGCCAAGACCAGCAGAAAGAATTTGCAGAAAGAATTTGCAGAAAGAATATGCACTTTATCGACACCTGGTCGAGCCAGCATTCCTCACCAGCGCATTCCCACAGCTGGTTAATGCTTCCAGTCGAATATCTGGTCCTTGGAGGTCAAAAGTGCTATTTCCTCGAAACCAGTCAACGTCATAATCTAATCAAAAGTGTATTGTAGTATCAATACTAAACAAAGCGTCTGCTCAAATAGACCCTATGCTTTAATGATACACAATTTTGACAGCATACATCCATTCTCAACCTTGGTCGAAGACTATGCATGTTATGGTACGAAGTCAGCTTAAGATCGATTACGTGGCAGATTTCTCTTTAAACGTCTGCATCCGCTCAAAAGACATGAATGTCACCCCTATTTAGACTGCGGCATTTTTACAAAACAGGTCAAAGCCAAAAGTGGTATTATGGGTGAAGGATAATATATTGTCAGAGTCATACATGCCGGCGTCTCCGCCACCTTCTTGTGAGACAATTAACAAACGCCAGTAACAATTTTATGCGATAAAACAAATTTTAAACCGGAGGTGATTCGAACCGAGCGTATTACAAAGTCTTCAGCATTCGACTAATTTACTGATTTAAAGAAAAATATAGTTGTGCCCGGTAGGTCACAACTATATTTTTCGTCCGAGAGATTGAATTTGGGTCTACTTCATTAGCTGCGTTCGGCTCCGATGTGTTGGTGACGAGCCAAGTCTTTGCATAATATATAAAAAAAATTAATGCCAAGAATGAAGTGACTATTGCCACGTCGGTAATGCAGGCAGATCCTCGCCCAAAATTGAGCTGGGATTGAAATAACTGCACTGACATAAACTTGCTTTGGTCGCTAACCGGGAGCACTTATCAAACAAATCGAATTATTTACTGCTTCCGATGAGCGCTAGTACATTGTTAAGATGAAGCGTTAAGGCTGATATAATCTGTAAGTAGAAGCAGCTTGAAGTGCCTTTTCAGATAACTCTTGTTGGGTACTTTAATGCGTGAATTTACTGAAAAAATCACGAGTCAAGCTGAGTTTTGAGAGACAAAATAGTGGAAATTGGATGAACAAAAATGAAGTAATTATAACTGATGGCATCTAAGAAGAAGTCAGCGTTAATCGCATGCAGGTGCGGGCTGCAAAAGTTGTGAGAGTCTCAAAGTAAGATGCTCTTGTCTGTATTGACATGCGGTCTATTGTAATGCAAGAATGACGACTTACCACCAAAAAGTTGCCAACACAGAGATTTAGAAAAGATTGATCAAATCACCGAATCTTATTATCCGTCCGTTAGAAAAGTAGAAATTGTTGTGGGTGATGTCAAAGCAAGTAATGACGGGCATGCGGGATGAGAGCAAGTTGTGTCCATTACCTCCACTACTTCATCCTGAGCAATCTATGAACTATGTCAACCCGGCAACAGCGTATGGGACCTATCAACGCATGGCTGAAGTCCGATCGCTGGACAGTATTACGTCAGGTGGCTCCAATGGCACCAAATATGGGTGTTATTTTGACCCTGGAGCAAAGAGTGGCCGAGTATTAGTGATGGTCTTCGACAGAAAGGGAAGACCAACATTAAAAGAGATGAGTCGTCACGATGTTCTGTGCATGACGCAAGACGCTGCAAAGCCAAAGGAGACTCTACGTGAAGGGAGCGTTTCGCCGGACTCAAAAGCAATGTCACCATTAATTCGGAGCGCAACTTTTGGAAAAAGCCGAAATTTCGGTCAGCAACATCGTTCACTAAGTCAGCAGGAATTGCACGCAGTAAGTGTTCAGGTAAGCTGTAAAATGTTGAGCGTGTCTTTATTACAAAACGTATAGCTGGGGTTTTGAAAATGTTTGTTTTCTAGCGCGTTCACTCCCGTGATATTCGCAAGATGGAAAATGCGTTTTCAGTGACAAATGAACCTCGCGTTATCATTCGAAGACAAGCAATATTAATAAGTGCTGGTAGGACATAGTAGGTAAAATGCGAGCACTCTAGCACTAAAGGATATGTCTTGTAGATCCGCTGCGTGCTATCGTAATGCGTAATCAGTGCCTCGTATATATTCCAGACGGAGCAGATATCCTTTTGTCCATCTTGAAAGCAAAGTTTGCTGAAACCGCACCGGAAAATGATGCTCCATTTGAATTTAGGTATTGTTCCGATTACTGAACACTTCTTTAAATGCTAACATTTTATCATAAGACAGAGCTCTGGAAGCACTCCTGGCGACTCTATCATGTTACTTTCAGTCCCAGTACGAGCACTTATCTCCCGTTGGAGTTGCAGCTTTAAACAGTTTAGTACAAGGCGGCCTGAAATCCCAAGAGCTTGAGAAACTGCGGGAATTCAAAAATACTGTAAACGAATTTGAGGCTCAAGTGGATGGAGTGCGTCGCGCTTTGATGGTACTTTTAGATAATGAAGAGGATCTTCGTCTATTATATCTCACGAGGCTGTACGATGAGCCTAATCTGCTCGCGGATCTTCGGGGCATCGACTCGGAAGAAATTGAAGTGCTGATTGAAAATTATCTGCAAGACATCTTCTCTACTCGCACCAAGGCCAATCTGTTGCAACACCGCATTTTGAATACGGAAAGCTTTGTCATGATGCAGCTCGACTCCATGCGAAACTACTTACTTGGTGTAGACCTCATCTTTTCCATTATAGTTATCAGTTGTTCCTTCGGTACATTTGTTGCCGGCGTCTTTGGCATGAATTTGCATTCTGGATATGAAACTGCTGGTGGATGGTTCTGGGGTGTTGCTCTATTTACTGTGCTGCTCTTCCTCGGCACATTTGTTGTGGGTGTTTTGTACTTTAAAAGCAAAGGCGTCCTACTCTAGTAAGAAGCTGTGAATATAGACTGAATTACGTCAGTCTTTCAACTTGAATTTTTAAATTTTTTTAAGATTAGAGTAGTCTTAATATTGCAATGGCGCGGCGCGTCAAAAGCTCCGACACAACAAACTCCACGTCGCTTGCTGCTCTCGTCTCTTCTAACTTAACATTTAATGGTTCAGATGATGATTTTGAGCGCGCTCTTAATTCGTACGATGTGCCAGTCATAGCTGAGGCATTGTATCGATACCTGGCAGCTGAGACGCAGGCAAGTATGTCAACCGGTTCAGCGGTCAAGCAGCAGTCAGCACATCTGCGTAGCATCTTCTACGAGCGCTTTAACCGTCTTCTGGATCGCATATTTGGTCTTGACGCCATTTCCAAGCAAAAAGACGGTGGATGGCTCGACTACAGCGCCGGGCTGGGCTCAAGGCCGGTTCCAGAAGGATCTACCGCAGCGCTCGCGGCTAAAGTACGCGCTGAAGAGAAAGCAAAGCGCATGGCAGCGGGTGTCTCCTCGGATGAAGACAACATTGACGATTTTGTAGTCAGTTTGAGTAGCAATGGGCGTGCCATTATTAAACTACTGGGAGGCGGCGTGCGTTCTGAGAATACTTCGGTGTTTCAATTCCTTTTTCGAGTGCAGCATCCCGTGGAGTTTAAGCTAGGGTTGGACATTCTACCGGAGCAGAGCAAACTAAGCATTTTGAGTGGCCGAGGGGTTAGTTTGCTCTTCACACAATTGCTACATAAGCCACTGACCAAGCAGCGTCTGGATCTTCGCAATCCGGAGCTCCTCGTGTCCATTACCGAGCTCTATCTCTTTTATTTTTTCCGGCACCCAGCAAGCTCTTCACACCCAAATGGATGTACAACATCAACGATATCTGGCACGTTGGAAGCGAGCTCTGACGGTTCAAAGACACCGTCACATTCTACAGCTGTTAAGACTCGTCAGTCAAGCTGGAGAATGTTCGAGAAAGATGGCGTCGCGGCGTTGACTAGAGGTAACCCGTACAATGTGCTACTACTGCAGTATTTACGAGCATTTCTGCCCGACAGCAATCGCGGTGTTAAAAGCCGATTTCACGGCAGATTGCTCAAGAACTCAAGCCTCTTTCTCCACATTTTGATCGAGTTTTGGCTTCGACAAAATCTTGTTTCATTTTCAGATGCGCCTCTCGTGGCTACAAGTGCACCTTCTGGTGTCATCCATTCACCACCACCGGATATTATGCAAAGCGTTAGCCCTTTTGCATCAGTGTATACAACGACAAGTTATATGGCACCGTCAGATGATTTGTTGAGCTCGTTATTACTCGCGATTATCCACTTACTTGCTGACTCATTTTTTCCTGCTGCCTTGGCGGAGGACTCAGTAATCGGGTCTCAGGGGGGCGCTGGGGTGTATCTCAGTCGTACTGTTACGATGCTACGGCCTCCACTGTACTCTTTCTTCCGGCTGGTGTTCTCTCGGGCACCCATTGATTTCTCCCCGACAGCTTTTCTGGCTATAACGGAGGTTTGGCTCGCTTATATTCAGCCTTGGTATTGCAGGTCTTGGATCTATCCAACAGAGGTGGAGGCAACAGGAATTATAACGGACCGAGGCACAATTTCCGGGTACACATCTGCGTGGGAAAGCTACGTGCTAGCAAATTATCACTTCTACACGACACTATTAGGCGCGTTTGTGGCGCGCGCAAAAGATCTCGACTTTTCTTCTGGCAATGAGCCTAACCTGCAGATTGTGGAACGAGTCATGAGGATATACAACCCGCATCTGTTGGCCATTTTACGCCGTGCGTCGCTTCATCTCGAAAAGTGTCAGCCTTTTGCTATCCCCTCAAGCAATCACACAGGCTTAACACGTTTGCGTAGCGGAAGCTTCGGTTCCTCTTCAAAGTCCAAGTCCTTGAAGGCGTGCGAAGGCCTCACAGCTACTCAAGCGCACGTATTGACGTTCTACTGCAAGTCTCTTGGTATCGACCTCACTCCTGTACCACTTCACGATAGCTTTCATCGCGATGCAGAACGTCTTTATGACAAGCTGTGGGCCACTGGTGTAACAGCGGCCTCAGCATCCTCTGCCAACTTGTACCAGAATATAAGCTTCGTGTTTCGCGCATCAAGCACTAAAACCGTTGACAGGGTAACTGAGCAGGTTCAAAACATCAGTCGCTTACTGCGGCGAGTATTTGAGATCTCAGATGCTTATGTGGCCTCAACAGTTCACTCGTACCCGTCATCTACGACAGGTACCAGTGCTTTAGAGTCATTCGCTCCAAGTCGTGACGAAAAGTTACCGCATTTGCTCTCTCGTGAAGGTATTTTTCAGCTACAACATGGAATGCGTTTGTGCTCGCCGGAAACTGCAGAATACATTGGCGACCCAATGCTCAGCCCCATTTGTTCTTATGAGGTGGTTTGGCTCGTGAGGCTTTCTTACAAGGTGTCGACTTGGTTAAACATGCAGTTTGGACTCGTAAATCCATATCATGGAAATAGGTTTGAAGACAATGTGTCGGTGAAGCCTGGAAGTAATTTTGTGCGATTTCACTTCAACTTTCGCTTTCTGGCCAGCAAGGTGAACCTTAGCTACTTAGCGGTATTTGGAATTATTGTTTACGTACTTTACTTCTCGTAATTGGCTGTAGTATTATCATAAATAGGAATTTCAAAACCAACCACCACCAAACTTCTTTAAATCGTGCGAAATAAAAAAGAATCCGTGCAAGGGCTTGACAATGTATGACTTCACGTTTTTTCAGACTACACGGTTAGTCGACCTCACTGTCTCCGTCGCTGGAATCGCTATCACTCGAAGAAAGATCGGACGACGATGACGAAGACAGGTACGGATTCAAAAAAGCTGGAGAGCGAGTACAAGCGGGAAGAGCATCAGGCCTTAACTGGAATGGCTCTGTCGTCTCTCCATCTTGGCTAGCTCCAGTATTCGTATCAAGCCTTTGATCTAACGTCGCTTGCGCTGAGGACCTCCTTTTTATAGGTGACGTAGCCGGAGGAGGTGGCGTAGGTGGGGGCGGAGTGGGAGTGGGGACTACAGCAGCGGATGGCGAAGGTGGTTGTGGGTGCTTGTTTAGTGAACGTGCATCGCTATCTGAGTCATCTGAATCAGATGATGATGAAGTGGACGAATTGCCGCTATCAGAGCTGTCATCAGAGTTGGAGCTATCACTGATGATGAGCCGATGTGTTGGGCGCTTCTGCGCTACATGAGGTGGCGGCAAACGAGTTGGAGAAAGCAACAGATTGCCGTTCTGATTTTTCGTGCAATCGCCACCACTAGAACCCTCGTCGTTGAACGCAGGCTCGACTTGATCGTTTCTTTTCAAAAACGGCTTTTGAACTGGCTGTCGACACTTTCGAACAGGAGAAAGCACCTCGGTCGCAGATGCTATAAGTTCGCCTCTCTGGTTTATAGAGGGTGGCACAGGCCGTTTCCTGGACGAACGGCACCGACTGCCCTGATCAACTGATATTCGAGGGCGGTTGAGTCGCGGGCGAGTCAGCGGTTTTTCACATGATGTGCGTGAGTTAACTCGCTCGCGCCTTCGAGTGTTACTATCGCTGTCACTAGCAGAAGACGAGTTGCCATCACTCGAGTCACTGTTTTCTGATGCACTGCTTTCAGACCATGCTTTGTTGATACTGGATTGAGATTCTGCTTTGCTCACGTCACTCAGATGATTATCACTGTCATTAAGATCTCGACACGTCTTGTCCTTCAAAAAATTCACTCCTTTTTTCTCTGCAGCAATGTACATGGAACGCGAAAGCTTTGACAGCTCATTGGCAAACTGAACGACTAACGTATCGGGAGCATTAAATGTACGACAATTTCGCCATACGAGCTCAACTTCCTCTTTAAATAAATTCCATTTCTAGCAACGGCGATTAAATATCGACACAAAAATTTGATGGTCATTTCTGAACTATGACAATTAGTGAAAAGCAATATGCTGCACCTGATAGTAATTGCTTTCAACACGAGACCGAATTGTACCCAGATCCATTGGGTGTGTGATGACAGACAAATAATCTGGACAGCCATCGAGTTCTGGGTTCACAGGTCGTGAGAATAGATCCTGAACAGAAAAAGTTCAAGTCAATCGTCTCGCCGGCAAATAAGTGTACTACGATTAAACAAACCGCGGCTTCTTCCTTTAAAAGCCGATTCACAAGTGCCAAGCAAACCGTTGAAAGAGAATGAGGGTTGCACTGTGGTAGTAAGACCGTGTTTAGTTAGTAACCATTGCCATATTTAGTAGCCTATAAACCAGATTCTCTCACCTTTACCAGGGACCAGTCTACCCAATCTTCAGCCATTGTCCCATCATCTTCATCCTCCTCATCGTGGTCAAGGCCATTATGCCGCCGGCGTGCCCGCCAAGCTCTGAGCAACCAAAGCTGAATGAGCGATCCTGGTGTATACCTCTAGAGAACAAAGGCCAAAACGTACCGGTCATGCTTGTGTTTTTCATCGTCACAATCAGACGTCGCGGAATGCAGTTTTCTTGACCGCAATCTCAGACGACGGCTCTCTCTGTCGTTTTCAGAGCAATTATCGTCCGCCTGTAGACAATAATCGTTTCCTCCTGATCAACTTCAAAATACTACAAGTGTAATTACAACGTACATCTGATTCATTTGCAGACTGATTTTTCATTCTTCCAATCGCAATACGAGATGACTGTCTCCGCGGCAATATATTCCACGCAAGCTCCTGTTGCTTACGCCGTTGCTCGTCACTCTTCTCTTGATCCTTAAGAATTAAAATCAGCCGTCCTCGCAGGCGATTTTGCTCCAAAGACCCACCTGATAATGATTCGATAAGCGCTTGCAGCTCATCGAGCGTCGAGCTAACCACACGCCAACCTTTAGGACCGTCATCATACGTCATCTCAAGATCTCCACAGATACGAGACTTTTCTATAGTAAGGCGCTGTTCTTGCCGCTCCTGAAACAAGGCAACAAGCCTGGCAAACTCAGCGTGATGATAGTGACTGTGATGCCGCCGTCGGTGTCCGTGACTGCTGTGGTGATGGTGCGAAGATGATGAGGACTTGCGCTTCTTGTGTTTTTTAGAGGACGATTTTTTGCTGGAACCGCTCTTGCTATTAGAAGACTTTCGCTTAGAAATTTTACTATGGCTGCTGCTTTTAGAATTCGAAAATGAACTAGGACGTTTACTTGAGCTTTTTGCAGGACTTTTCCACGACGACGACCCGCTGCGAGACTTTGACGATAAGTCCCGTTTTCGAGACGTCAAATCATTTCGACGGGGAGAGTATGTTTCCCGAAGTGCTGATTTTCGTCGGCGAGGCCATCCCCGAGCATCATTCACAAGGCATTCAAAACACCGCCACTCTTCCGTTGGACGTTCAACAAGGGGAGGATCTACATACCGCATATCGTAACATTTTTTGCAGCTCTCGCAGGTAATATCAAACAGTTCCGGCGCTGCATCTGGGTCAGTTGGTGACTTTAAAGTCGAGCTTAATAATTTTACTTCACGTGCAGCATCCTTAATTTTCTTGATTTCGGTGGAGCCATTCTTAATAACATTACATGCCATATTGATTTCTTCCTTTTCTGCGGTTAGCAAGCTCGAATAATCAACCATCTTCGCGGGTAATCTCTCGTTCACAGTTGACACAGAATTAGCCATAATAGGTGCTGTGTGATCCTCTGCGACAGAAGCATCGCTTTCAGCCTGAACATATGACGATTTATTTGCGTGAGTGTCCAATTGATCTTTGTATATTTCGGCGCACGGTATTTGTGTAGGGCCTTTAGCCCCAAAGCTGGTTTTTCGTTTCTTCTGCAGCTGCGTAGATGCAACAGCCTGCATATCTAACTTCGCACCTGTCAATCGAACCAAGGTCTCGGCTTCACTACTGCTGCCTCCGCTGCTGTCATCGTCGACAATTGTACGCTTTTTAGAGCCTACGACAGCTACTACGCATGATTGGGTTTGGTCAAGTAAACTGTCGAAAGCTTTTCCAGGCCCTTCCATTTTTGAACTTCTAGTAGCATCGATCCTTACGTGTAAACCCAGGCTCTTCTTGTTGCTCTTGTCACAACATCTTGCATTTTCTTCAGCTTGGGATCCATAGGCTACAGTAACGGAAGCAAAACTAGCCATTGCTTCCGCCTTGATAAAATTGCCATTTCTATCAAAATCCTCCAGGCTGTTCGACTGGGTAGAGACAGCTTTGAGGCTTTGTGGCATACACGTGTCCATACTTTTATCGGAAAGAGTCTTTAAAGCAGGTGAGGATCCTTCTTTTAATGAAATCACACCAACGTCTGTGGGTACATGACCATGTTCGGGCTCTTTTTTCTCCGCCCAGACCACTTCGGCTGCTGCCTGTCCAGGCTCTATTTTATCAGTCCCGGAAATTTTTTCGCCATGATTAAACTTCAGTTCTGATGGGATTTGCATCGTGGTCTCCTTCATCACACCTTTACCATCAGTCGCGACTTCCACTGGCAAGCCAAGCGTTGGCGATGGAGACGTATAATCAGGGTCGAAATTGATTGATAACCGAATACGTTTAGTGCTTGCGAACTCAACCATATATGACTGCTCGCTACAGAACAATAGGACGCAGACTCATGATTGAGATGCTACCACATCGATATTTGGGAAACGACCGTACCGATTTTCAAGCTGCCATTGTAGCTTATCTTCGGCATACACCCAGCATGCATCATGAAAATACCAGTACGAAACACCGTTGTCATCCGTTCCGATCTCGCCTGCTCGCTACGTTTATTGTCACACAAGCTCTTGTAAGCTCATACGTATGTCACGTACAATAATTCCAAACAGTCCTCTTACCAGTCGGTCAATGGCCTCAATGTCATTTTCTTTCTGCAGTGTGGCAATATGTTTTTGGATATCGGCACATGTGTCAAGTTTCCAGTGGCACAGCGCATCGAGAATTTTAACCTGATGCAAAAAACATGTCACTATGACGATCAAAGTGAGTAGTAACGTCACTCACCCTTTCAGACACCACCAAGTCTCCATACGCAACGCCGCCAGCCATGGGATTCGCAGTGAATTCCTTGCGCCAGTTATCTTGTAGTTTACGAGCCAGTGTTTTTTCCCAATCTTGAACCCTGTCACACAATTAAAACTCATCAGTATATCTATCGGCTTAGCAGCTTCATCACCACTTGACAAGTACGCCATCTACATTTTTTCCATTTTTGCCGATGGGTGTTCGCGCGCCAACTTGAAGTGCAGTTCAGCGAGCAATTCCACCTAGTCGACCATTGGACTGTCAGCACCATGACTCGTACCACCACAGCAATGCTGTATCCTTTTCGCAGACTTACGTGGGTTGTATCGCCATTTGGCGCGCTTAAAATGGCTTCTTGAAGGTCCTGAGGCCAACATACAACGACATTACACGTTTGATAAGCATTGGTAGCGAAATAGTAAAAACTGCGCCCTGCATACAAATCTCAAGTTTTCAGGGTACGAGGGGGTGCCGAGGCATCTACGAACGTATCAGTGTCTCCCCGCATCCCTGGAGACTCAAAATTCGCTTCAGAAGCTCCATTAAACGATTTGAGACCGAGGGGTCCTTTTCCGACGACTTACCGTTCGTGAGAAGCTTGGCAAGCGCAGTGGCTGGCGAAATGTAGTACAGAAAGAACAGATTTGCGCCAACTCAACTACTTGGTCGAGATTTGGAGCCGTTGGAGCTACAGTGATTGGCCGCATTGTCTCCAAGTCCTCGTCCGAGTAGTCACTGGACGAGCTACTTGACATGCCGTAAGTTTGTAAAGAGCGGTTCTGAGCAAAAGTGTATGGAGCCATGGACTATTTCCTGTGAAATCGCATACCTGATGTGGTTACTACTATGGTATCGTGAAGTTACATGTGTGCGAGATTGGGTGAACTTGTATTAATGCTCTTATGGCGCTGCTTATACGTTAATATTGTCGACGTTTTCTACCTCGAGCAACTCAGCATGTTTTTTTAAAATTGGTGCAATCTCATCGCTGATGAATTCCTCCACTTGCTGCGGGCAGCGGCCGATGAAACGCGATGAGTCCAATAGCACGTCCATGTGGCCATGCACGGCCTGAAAGAGCGGATCGGCAGCGATGCGGTCCAATAAATCATTGGTAGCGCCTTCCACTTTAACACGCTTACCTGCCTCCATTGAGTGCATGCGGATGGCCTCATGCAGCTCTTGACGGTCACCACCAGCCTTGACGCAAGCCATCAAGATGTTCTCTGTAGCCATGAACGGCAACTCGGCTTTAATATGCGCCTTTATCACATTTGGCCACACTTGCAAACCGTCCGACACATTGATTACCAAGTTAAGAATGACGTCCGTAGCGAGAAAAGCCTCTGGCAGCACCATTCGGCTACAAGTAGCAGACAGTAATTGTGAGTTCGATATCTTTGCGACCAGCCCACCAAATTTACCGATTAGCTGAATCATCGAGCGTACGCTCGAACCACTGAGCAGCGTGGGTCTGTGCACCGTTGTTCGTCAGGGAAATCACGTAGCGCGCTAGACTGCAAATACGTTCCGAGCGCATGGGGTTGCGCTTGTAAGCCATAGCTGAAGATCCGATTTGATTCTTCTCAAACGGCTCTTCAATTTCCTTCATATTGGCAAGAAGGCGTATATCTCCGGCCATCTTATAGGCCGACTGAGCGATACCCGATAAAATCGATAGCACAAAGTAGTCAATTTTACGAGTATAAGTCTGGCCAGACACGGGAATGACCTTATTAAAGCCTAATTTTTTGGCCACCAACTCGTTTAACTTCTTGACCTACAAACAGGCAGAACATGGGTATCACTACGCAAAATCAACATGCTTCAGCACGCACCTTTTCATGGTCACCTTCAAACAAGTCAAGAAAGCTGGCTTGTGTCCCAGTTGTGCCTTTGACACCCCGCATGGGCAGACTGTCGATTTGCTCATTGAGATGCTGAAAGTCGAGCCAAAAATCTTGCAGCCAGAGCGAGGCCCTTTTACCAACGGTCACAAGCTGCGCCGGTTGGAAATGCGTGAAGCCCATCGTGGGCATATTCTTGTACTCAAGAGAAAAGTCAGCAAGCACCTTCATCGCCTTGACCATTTTGCGCTGAATAAGCTGGAGACCTTGTTTGATCTGAATAATGTCGGCGTTGTCACCCACGTAACAGCTAGTTGCGCCCAGGTGGATGATAGGCATAGCAACAGGAGCTTCCTTTCCGAACGCATGCACGTGAGCCATGACATCGTGGCGGAATTTATTTTCCATCTCGGCCGCATACTCGTAGTCAATGTCCGTAAGATGGGCGGCCATGGCGTCCAATTGCTCTTGTGTAATCGCAAGACCCAGCTCCTTCTCGGACGATGCCAGTGCCAGCCACAGTTGGCGCCAAATTGAGAACTTGCGGTCGGGCGACCAAATCTCGCTCATCTCCTTGGTGGCGTAACGGCTCACCAGTGGGTGCTCATAGCGGTCATGCTCAACCATGAGTGACGGTGCTGTATCAATCAATGGCCACAAGCATAAAATTTTGAATGTAACATTTTAATAATTTCTCTCGAATGAATGACAAATATGTTCTTGAGCATAATTTAATAATTATCCAATAGCTACAACATTTAAAAAAAGTTTCAATCCAGAACCGAAATATTCGATGTCAGCTCGCGAAAGTAATGCCAGCGGCCGTGGTGGACATACTGTCCAGTGGCTAAAATTTCAGTGATGCTAGTATTGCGATGGAGTCATTTTGAAAAGGCGTTGCATCTGATCAGTAGTGGTTTCAAGGTTGGGGTCATTCCGCTCCAACCTTGGCCTCGACCCCGGTATTGGGGTTGAGGATTGAATCCTGAACGTGGCCCAGGCAAATTCTTTATTGCCGAATCGCAAACGCAGAGCCTAAATCTTATGCACTGGAATCATTTAAGATAGAAGTGTGAAACCAGTAAGTATATTGTTGATATTTTGTCCACCATGCACTATTAAAAAAATGTGTCATTCGTAACGCAACGCACAAACCACATGTGTGGACGTCATTCCGACAAAGACACCCCAAGGGTCTAATCTTGATAATGCAGCGGTGCCTGCTCGGTAAAGAAAGTAACTTACGATCTCAGTCTTGTGATCAAGGCTTCACGTGGACGGTTCGCTTCTGCCGTGGCAATGAAGAAGAGCTGACAGGAAGTTGAACGGCACCGACACGTAATACAGCTCACTCATAATTTATTGGAGTTGACAGGTCAGCGAATGCCAGAGTTCTGGCAATGTGTCAAGCTAATAGCAAAGCCATAGACGCTGATATACCGCAAAAAAATTTCAAAGCTGTGACTCTGGCAACAAAAGCGTGCCCCGATTCTGGTATGCCAAATCTTGATCGGCTATGACTCGTCGTCTTGTAATGCTTTAGCATTCGAAATGGGCTGCATTTCCCTCAAGCAGATGACATTTGTATGAACGAGTGATCGAGTTTGTGGTCGCCCGATGAAAGCTGCTGCAATAAACTTCCTCATATATCACAAGTCGCAACTTGTAGTCAAGTTCATACCGCATTTTTTCTTAGCCATTATTTGTGATCAATGCCGATCATGCGTCGCTCCGCAGAGCGACATCGTCCCCACATCTCTTAAGGTATACGTCGGGTCGGCTTAATGTGGTGGTGGATGCGGTTTCGCCTTCTTCATTTATGCACTTTTGCGTGTTACTATGATGCCGTCGTTATTTGATAAGGCAAAATGTCCAGCGTGTCGTCCAGATGCATCAAATATAACGCTGCTGAAAGTATTAAAATCAAAATTTAGAGGACCCGAATGCCAATTCATTGAGGCACGGCCGCATTCCTCCACCGCTATGTCTTATCTCAAGACTTGCTGCCTTCAATGACACTCAACGTGTAGTGTTGTCTCAAAATCGAGACCTCATGCTAAGAATACTGTGCTTTATACCATTTTAGTGGACAACTTGAAATAGACAAATATCGACTTCCCGTAGTACATGACTAATGGTCTCACGTCTTCCGGGTGCCACAAAGGAAATTTGGAGTCGGGGGGCTATCGATGAGAATCGACTTGTTGATATCAGCCCCGTAACGTAGTTTCACGTGCCCTGGTATGAAGGGTGTGGGTCACAAAAAGTGTGTCCATATAATGGTGTGGATTGAACAATATGGCGTAATCACACAATGGTAGGGCAAGTCAGTATGTGGCGGGACTGCCAGTAATTGTACATTAACTTACATTTTACTAAATAGATATAAAACTATAGATTTAGATATAGGCGTTTTACTGCAAATTAATCCGATAGAGACAGCGTACATCTTGAGCAAAAGCGTAAATAAGCCTGGAATTAAGGTTGTAATAACTTTTGGAGTAAGTGGGTTGCGATCAGCTACGCTCGTACAGGTTCTAAGTATCGAACGAAGGTCACCGACCTGAACCAAGCTTCTTCTCAGCGAAACAGCTACGGCAGCCCCATTTTAGGAACAATGGACTTTCACGTGTAATGTCTGGCGATCCGGCAGCGCGATTGAGTATTGGTGAAGTCGAAGGGTAACCACAGCAATGAAACTCGTAAGATGTGTGGTCACACTTCGGCAAAAAAAACTGGTTTCGTAGCGCTTACATTTTGTCACGCCCTCAGCCATTTAAAGAAGTGTCGTTCGTCGCAGCGTGCTTCTTGCTGGTGCGAGAAATTGACCTTGCGGATTGTGGGTCCCGGGTCGGTAGCTGCTGCAGCTGTTTTTTTTAAGTTGAGTACAGCAGGAGCTTGAGATGATCGATTGTGACCAAAACGTCCGCTCACTGAAACTAAAGTTAATGGCTTAGGGAACTGGTTGTGAAAGACCTTAAGATAATATGTAGCGTGCGACTTTAATCAGCGCACAAATTGAGGTAAATACCCGTCGATAGCATCCAGTACGCAGAAAACATCCATAATGAACGGTACGAGTATTTTCAAACGCAGCTGCTCCAAGTGCAGACGATTCTATTATCTTTGGCTTGAGAAAATGTCTGTGAAGCGACTTCGCTGCGCTTATTTTGCTCTGGGTGCGAGTAAAGGACGCATAGTATGAGCCACGCACCAGCATAGCAGTCGACTTCAGACGGTTTAAAATCGCGACCATGGTGTGAGGGTTGGTATGATTTTCGCGCTAAGTTGATAGCACGTTGGTCTTCTCGATAACGAGCAGGGTATTATCGTAACCTGACGGTGGGTGTCGAGAAAATTCTTGCTGATGGAAATGATCACGACATCCGAGTTTCGAGCAGCAAGGATACTGCAGGCGGGGGTAGAGCTGTCTGGTCAAGACTCAAAGAGTTCCTCTGGGTGCTTTCATCAGGGAATGCTCCGGCAACCCTGACGAGAAATATTTAGAGCACGTTCGTCGCGGAGAGTGAAGTGAGACCGGGTGCTCGATAATCAGTACTTATGTGCAGTGTTTTTAAGGTATGAGCCCCAGTGTAGTCCACATCTTAGCGGGGTGAGGCACGAGGCAAGTTTACTTAACCCTACGCATCGACTCAGAAATACATCATGTTACCATTGTACAAATTTTACATGTAATCGTGAACTTACATAAGTATCGGGACATCGTTATTTATAAAGGCTATAGATCTCTGAAAAGGGATATCCGAGGAGAACGTAGGGGTCCAGTCGCACGTCAGAAACGAATGGCAGCTTTATCAAGAACAAATAAACCGTATTAGCTATGTACTCTTGAGATTTAAATTCAAGCAACTGCATTATCGATCAAAAACTTGTGGTTCCAACAATCCTAGTAGGAGCGCACTCACCCAATCTCTGTGCGTAGATTTCCAGAGTTAAAGCTGTATTTGTGCAAAGTGCACGACTACTTCGTTGCAGAATACTCAACATTGCGTATATTAGAGACTGATATAGCCTGCATTAATTACAACTATCAGCTTCTATTGAACGTTGATCATCTATAATCTATAATGATAAAACTATTGTGCCTTTCAGCAACTGACTTTCGGCGTAACCCCCTCCCATAACCCCCATCATGTTAATAAATATGTGTCATGAACATTTTACGTATGTGAGCGATAGTTAAATATTGATATTGTTCTAACAACTTTGCTTATTTAAATCGAATAATTCTAAATGAGAAATCCCAAAAAAATGTTTATCGATATTTAAATTACTGAAATACTATGGCACATCTGAGCTTTGCACTCACAATACTGTAACGTGTACATCGATAATGATACCCTCTGTACCCGTTCCAAATCATCAGAACCGCTATCATTATGCGTCACACACAAGGGTCATTCTTATCTTGCCTTTTTGAAATCGCGCACATGTGAACGCTCGTCAAGAACCCGCTGCGCATAGAATTATTCTCTACTACTCGCCACGTCCATTGCCTGCTTTTACTAGCCTATCACATTAACTTGCAACGTGCGGACAATACTGCAATGGGCCACTTTGTGGATGCGCTCTTCGAGCTACTCCATCGAAAGGACCAGCTTAAGGCCCCCAAGCGGCTAGGAACCTTCTTTCCATAGAGCAGAAGCCGCAAGCGATTATGCGATGGCGTTTTGTCTTCAAGCAAAGAGCTTTGATCTAAATGGCCCACATAGTTTCAATCGTAGGATGGCTTCAACATATCCACATGAAACCAGATGTGTTCGCATTCTTCAAACATTGCGGTTTTGGTTAATCTCTTTCTGACTACGACTGTAAACGTCTGATATAGCAGGATCGCAACTTGGCCTAATAGACGCATGTGCAGGTAGGTTAGTACCGGAACCAAACCGTCTGACCAACATGATATCTGGTCTGCCTTTGTAATCCAAATTTTGCTCTGCACAATCTGGCTCTCAGTCATAGCGCAGTGCACCCAGCGCATCCCTTCAGTTGAAGCCTGTATTTTCTACGGCGAAATGTAGCTGGACTGATATCAGCGAGTCGATTTGTATCAACAGCCCATCTCCCATAAAGACAGGAGCCTCGTCAAAAAGTCAATGGATTGAGGGACTAACCAGACGAACAACAAAAAGCGGGGTAAGGCCGTGGAAACGCGAACAATTTACTCAGGGAATGGGAGCACTTAGCTCTAAAATGGCGGTCTCGCCACGCAAGTACCCCACATGATATTCTCTTCTGATTTACTAACGCGTAATGTCGGACCCTTCGTCTATGAGCGATCATGGCTCAAATATCTTGAGCAAATACCTGCTAAAAGATTGAATCTTATCCAATATACGGTCGCTGCTAAGCCATATCAGCGAAAATTTTTATTGAAGACCAGCTAAACTGATTCTCACCGGTAATTGTGATGCTAGCTATCTTGCCTGGACGGCTCACGAAGACCAAATTGTCAATATTACCGGACGCGTCTTGTGGGAAATCGAAAGTAATTGGCAAGCTGGACAAAGATGCCGAAGCATGCGGCGTTGATTTAACCCGTTGATACAATTTGCACCTGTGCAAACTCAACCAATTATACGTATAGACCGCCAGTACATAGCGCTTCTGACTCAAATGTCCTATATCGTCCGAGGTAGCCATCTAAGGAGGTATTACGTGCCTGTCACATCAATCTAGGCTGATGCCCTCCTCATACGGTACCAACAAACGCTAAATGTATATTGGATCAATTATGTAGTACAGCATGTATTGGAATTGACGGTGCAGACGTGCAATAAAGATCTCAATTTAGCGAATATGAGCTATAAAAATTCCATCCTTCCTGAAGCATTAAGCAACGCAACACGTGCTGCATCAAACGAAGCGACTTCATTATTGTGACATCCTGAAATGCGTCAGCTCACCGTCCAGGTGACACGACACCGACATCATCACCACATTGAGTACAACCCGGATTATACCTTACCGCGAGGGCATATATGGCAAAATAAGATAATCACATAGACATCCACCGTAAAAGATGCGTTAACGACGTCGCCGAGCGCGACAACGCATGAGATGAACAGATCACATTCAGAATTCAGCCCAGCATTTGCACTCTGAACCTGACAAGAGTATACTGCATATCTAGTAGCTCCTTGTCATGAACTGAGAGGTACTTTGCTGCCGACTTAAGCTGGCTAGGATCAAATGCAACGACGTGTTCATACCAATTGCCCTCTTCTTGGCATAAAACGCAGCCTATGGACAAGGCTGAACGACTTAGACGATTTGAAATGGCGGGTTCGGATTAAAAAGGCCAAAAATACGGCTTTTTCGAGGCTTTCATTCTCAGCTTTGATGGCAGTCTTTTTCATCGCGCCCAAGCACCATGTAATGCCATTTCGCAAAACATTGTTTGGATGGTGTGCCATGACGGCATATTTTGCGCTATACGTGCAAGAGGAGCCGGTCAGCCAAGGCACAATCGCATTTTATTTGGAGTTTTTCTGCCCGCAAATTATGCTTCTCAATAATGCATCCGGAGATTCGATTATGCCGGGTCCAAAGTCACACTTGTCACTATTAGAGAATAGCTTGTTTGAGAACATACATTCGGGCAGTGCTGGCAAGTATTTGATGTGGATTTACAAATTCAGCAGCCCGTGATCTGCATTACAATAAACAACTATTTCGCCAAAATACGATTGTGCTTAACCACGACACGGGTGAAAAGACTGCTTCACCAAACGAATGAACTTCGCTTATCTGCTGAGTAGCCCCTCGGCCATGTTCAACCACTTTTAAAGCATCCGTCCTGGCATACACCTTACAACGATAATTTCAGCTCTAATTATGTACGATAGGACACATTAACTACGATCAGACCACTAATCACGGAGCGGCCAACCATGCTGTTTAAAAGCACATTCTTTTCAGTAATTGACGTTTGCGCAGAAACAGTGGCTGGATTATAATTCTCATAAGCCCGCACTTGTCAGTAGCACTTTGGACGTAGAATTTTAGCACTATGTGGGAATACTCACTTTCAAACGAATTCCGCATCGAGAATCGTGCAAGAACACATCCTATGTGTGTGACAGATTTGGATATAGTGAGTAAACTACTTTTCGTCAAGATGCTTGGTCATCTCATCACCACACCATAATAATTCTTCAATATAGTATAAGAAGAAACGGAAAAATCCTTGTGGGTAGCTGCCTCACTCCTCGCACTCAATGTCGTTATAATAATGGACTAATTTACGACGGATGACAAACCCAGCTCATCTTTCGGTATTGCCGCACTCATTCGGCTATTTCATTTTGTGCAGCTCTCCACAAACTCCCCGGAATGACATCTCAAACCGGTCGAGCTTTACTGCTCCGCAAGGTAAACAAGAGGACCGTCATACGGTTTCTCGAAGTCAAGTTCCCTGGCATTATGACATGCGTGGATCAACCCTGTCTCACGTTAGGACGTAGGCCTTTCATGTGTAAATTTTGTCGCCTATCTCGACTGGATTTCGCTCCATAACCTTCGACACTAAGCCACTCTGACTCATCTCTACTCCCTGGAGCCCACAGCACAGATTTGTTTGTAAACGACCCACTGAAATAGCCTCTGGATTTCTCTGTCAGCAGATAAAATCTAACGTCTCATTCTGGAGACCGCGATATCTCGTTGTTATTCCCTGACATAGCAGAAATGCACCCAGGAGACTACGCCGTACGATCGCTGCATTCTGTTTCATCCAGATACAGTGGCTCGCTGCCGCTTTTCTTTACGAGCTTAGCTCAAGGCACCAAACAATATTTTCGCCAGCCAAATCAGATATTACCATGCTATTGAGCAAAGCTGTCGTAGCTCTACGTCCGCGCCAAAAGCTTTTGTGCGTTCTTGTAGAGGTGACTTCATGCAACAAAGTTGTCGTGTACTTTGCGCAGGAGTTACTCTGATTCTCGGAGTCCGCGCTAACAAACGCACAGGGGCTGGCGTCGTGCGATTTTACCAGGGGTGAAAGCACGAGCCTCTAAATTTACGGTCATTTTTAAGTTCGATCTGTCTTTTACAGCATATATGTAAGCTTATTTTAAATAGGTACGTGCATCTCTATACTTCATTAAAACAATTATGTGTTTATTTTACGGGCGGATAGCCGCCCACGGTCTTTTTTGGTATAATAATTACAATTGGACCAGTTGTAATTAAAACTTCTTAGAATTGTTCCGTATTTTTAATGCAGTCATATCAAAACTTTGTTAACGTAAAGCACACAATAATACAGAATTTGCCCCTTGCAGTTCATTCATGGCCAAAACTACACGAGGAGAAAAGTTAATGTTTTGATTTTCGGTCAGTCCATGGCTTTTGGTATTCAAGCCATACCAAGCTTAAATAATGCCGTATCTTATATCCAGGTTGTCAAAGTTCTCAAATATTACAGTTTGATTCAAAAGAATCATCGACATTTCAATTGGTATCCTAGTCTGCAGACACAGATGTTATTCAATATGACACGACGTACTGTCTACCGTTTCGACAGTCTCACATCATACGTACTTTTACGACATTATCGGATCTATCAGGCCTATCCACACGGAAGAGACCCAGCCTCGATGGTTTCGCAAACGCCCGCGGGCGGAGTGCTTCTTCGTATCCTGCACGCTGTGCAACTCCGAACAGTACGGCTCTACAAAGTTTAGAATCTGGTTCCGTCTGCATATTCCATCTGCATGTCTTAACTTTCAGCCATCGCATCGTTGATGTGTCGTAGGACACTCAGTCTGGTAGACAGGAAGTCATCGACTTCTTTACGGACAGCGACGGGGCTAACAGCAGCTAGCCGTTCGACTATTCCTCCACACCAAGCCCTGGGCGATAGGATGGCGGCGTTAGCGGGAAGCGAGAATTAGCAAGCCCGTTCACGTACAACGGTGTTCAGCCGGTCTGTAGCGGGGCTGCAGTAGCTTTGCGCTTGGAGAAAGCGTAACTTAAGTCACCGACCTC
>NW_020187183.1:420166-420429 GCF_900000015.1 Plasmopara halstedii | reverse complement strand
TCGCTGATTTGCAGGACCTCGTGACAGTTCGCGACGAAGAGGCGTATGCGATGTTTTTCCAGAAGGCGTTCGATCGAGTGAACCGGCATTACATGATCCGGCTGCTCGAGAGAATGGGGTTCGGCACAGCGTTTATCCGATGGATCAAGCTGTTGTACACGAGTCCACAAGCGCATCTCCTGATCAACCGGAACTCCCTGCCCGCACTGCATCCGACGCGAGGCGTGATCAAGGCGATCCGCTGTCTGCGCTGCTCTTCGTCG
>NW_020187183.1:409256-409495 GCF_900000015.1 Plasmopara halstedii | reverse complement strand
AGCAGCTGCGCGGAGCAGTGAAGTATGGGCGTTCTGCGGAGATGACCCTGGATGAACTCCGGGCGTTGATTGAACAAGCAGCTGTGAATCAGTCACTCCGCGGCAAGGGAAATCGTGCCACTAATACAGGTAGTGGCCAACGGCAGCAGCAAGGAGGCAGCAAAGGTGCTCGTCATCAGCAACAAAATGGGCAAAATGGGAGCAAGAACAATCAGCACGGTGATGGTCAGCGAAAACCA
>NW_020187183.1:408699-408896 GCF_900000015.1 Plasmopara halstedii | reverse complement strand
GAGCACGAGATCACCGTATGTCCTACGATGAAATCGCTCGTGATGACGCGAGACAGAGTGAACAGCAATTCCAAGCGTATAAAGAGCAACAAGAGGCACAGGGAATGCATGCATTCTCACCGCAGCACCAACAGCAACAATTTGGCCCAAGGATTCCTACATTGAACCAAAGGATGCTCTTGATACCCCTTTTGAGA
>NW_020187183.1:408539-408689 GCF_900000015.1 Plasmopara halstedii | reverse complement strand
ACTGCTAACCTAGTGACCAACGATCCTAGAACCTACAATCAAGCAATGAAGACCAAGGGTAAAGACCTATGGACTATTGCGATTAAGTCTGAACTTGACTCATTAAAGCAGAACGGCACGTGGAAACCAGTGATGAAGACAGAAAACATT
>NW_020187183.1:408180-408529 GCF_900000015.1 Plasmopara halstedii | reverse complement strand
GTAGCTTGCCACGAAGGCAAGCAGACACGAAACAAGCAGCCCAGGAATGATACAGGATACAATGCACCTATCGATCGCATTGGAAGTGTAAAAGTAAGTGACATCAAGGGCCCTATCACACCAAGGGACAGATTGGGCAATAAATACTTGATCAACTTCGTCGACCATAAGACGAATTATTGTCGAGTATTTTGGTATAAAACTAAGAAGCAAGCAGCGAAGCAGTTTGAGCATTTTTTAGTGTCTTTCGAGAAGCGATCTAATTGCAAGGTTAGCCTGCTGCGTACTGATGGGGGTGGCGAGTATGTTAACGTAGATTGGTTTGGCAACAAGTCTGGAGTAGAGAGGA
>NW_020187183.1:382396-408170 GCF_900000015.1 Plasmopara halstedii | reverse complement strand
CGGGCAACACGGGTGTTGTGGTCTTCATTCATTGTTTGATCAAGATGGCTCATCTTGCGGCTGTGCCGGACACTATCGACGGTGTCATGCAGCGACGCTGTATGTAAATCGTGTCTTTTGACAACATAGATTTCTGGAGTCAATTGTCTCTGACAAAGACCCACGCTTCACTGGGAAGTTTTGGTCGACGATCTATAAGGTGCTGGTGACCAAGTTAACTATGCAACGAGGTTAAACAGACCCTGGTGTACGGAGGTGGATCACCCAAGATGGTGTGACCGTACAAAGTAGTAGATTACTGTGATCGGTGTTACCGTACAAAGAAGTTGATTACAGTGATCGGTGTAATCACACAAGACTGTAACGTAACAAGAAGCACTACGTTGCGGGACTGTCAGTAGTTATGCATATTAATCAGGTTTTACTATTCAATCAGGAAAATCTAAGGTATTAGATATAGGCGGCCTGCCGCAAATAAAATAGATAAATACTGTCTCAATTTTGAATGAAACAGTTTATTTACCTCTGATTACTCTTAGAGTAAGTGGTTGGGATCCGCTACACTCGTACTGGTTCTTGTAAATAATGTAAGGTCGATGACCTTAGCTTAGCTTCCTCTAAGCAAAAGAGCTACTGCAGCCCGTACTAGACTGTGAACCTTGAGCACTACAAAATCACTGTATTTTCTATGTAGAACATGAAATTGTTACATTAAGTGCTCTGGAGTCTATCTTGGTGCAATTGCGCTTCGAGCACAAAGAAGGATGCCGAAAAAAACTGTTGAAAGCGGAAGATCTACTAGAAGCCGTTGGGTGTGCTACATAAAATTTGGAGATCCTCATATTTCATATAACTTTGCGCGTCTGTGTGTATACTTAGATTATTGTAGTAGCCGATGTTAGAGGTTACTCCGGAGTGTTACACATGTACAATGAGGTATAACGCAACACAACTATACAATATTTCAAATTTTGTTAATAAGCCAGGTTTCCACATGGACTTTAACGGCGCGAGTTTCCCGACATTGACACCACGAATCAGCGAGCTGTATGGGGCCAGTCGCTACGCATTTCGTGTAGGAGAAGCAAGCGCTTATGCTCAGGATTTGTATGAGCTTGAACACGAAGAGAAAGCACTAGAAAATATGATCCAGGACTTGGTTAATCGTCAAGCATCAATTCCAATCGGCGTCAATTTCCATCGCGAAGGTACCGGTAATGTAGCTAAGCTGGCAGGTACTGACGCTCAAGCTTTACAAGGTGATCAAGCTCCATTCGACTTAGATCAAGCGCAATCGAGCCCGTCAGAGGAAGAAGATGAGGGTATAGATGAAGACGAGGACGAAATGATGGATGATGAAGAAGAAGAGATGACAACTGGCAGAGATACGATTGTACGAGAAGTCGTGCCGCAGAGAGATGAAGATTCGTCTGGTCGTAGTATTGACTCTCAGGACGACTCAATGGAGATGGAAGTGGAGGTCTCATTTACAGAAACAACTTAATACCCTCAGCAAATTATATGATTGTTAAAAACAAGCGCCCACTTCCTCGTACACAACATGTATCAAGTCAATTCTAGATCGCAATCAAGCGAAAATTGCGATAATTTGCACTTCTATCGTGCGCTAATATCGTTCTCCTGTACTCCAGAGTTATTCAACTCATTTTCATCATTTGTTGAAATCTCACCACGACACACTTCAGCAAAATTGTACAGACAACCACCATCAAACGGGTTGTGAAACTCGTCCATGGGAGTTTTCAAGTATGGGTATTTGTCCTTGTTAAAAACTTCGTTCGTCGTCAAGTTGCGACTTACGTTGCGTAGCTGAATGATAAGCAACATAGTCGTTGGTAATCCAAATACGGTAGCACAAAGCAGCAAGACAGCATGAAGACTGTGAAGCAGCAACGTTGATGACTTTGCCTGGAGGTCGCCTGATAGCGCCCAATCAGGTGGTCGCAACCATCGCCACGGCCACAGCGCTGCGGTTCCCTGCTCATCGTGAGTATCATAAGCAAGTGGGTGCAAAGGAAAGTGGCCCATTAAAATGTTCAGCGAGATCATTCCGATAGCGAAACAGAAGCTCGAAAGAGCCACAAGAAAGATGAGAAAACTGCGATGGTTACCGATGCCAACACAGTTATTAATCCACGGACAATGATGGTCAAACCGGTAGACACAGCGTCTACAGGCCGAGCAGTGCTTGGAACGCTGTGGCTTGCGCGTCACACACGTTGGACAAGGTACAGTCATCTCTTCCATTGCTAAGAGTTCATATGCAGGACGTGTGGAGCGTGGCACATATCCTGGGTCCTTCATGCACACGTAGACATATAGTATACACGTCACAGTCAAGAAAACTAGCCCCACTGTCTGATACCGCACAGTCTGGATTGGATTTCGAGGCGGTAGACACGGGACTGCAAATATCAGCGACAGCGTCGCGTTGGATATGACCATGACAAAGAAGAAGAGCACAGATGCGCCTCTACGCGATGCCCAGGCCACTAAACGATCTGATGCACCTGCTTTTAAGGCGCTTACTGTCTCGAAGTGTGCACCTTGTCGCGCTATATCCATTGCAGTTCGGCCATGTTTATCCTTCGCTTTCACTGGCGCTCCTTCTACTACCAGTTGTTTCGTTAAAAATGCGTCTCCAAGCGCACTTGCAATCATCAACGGCGTCTGGTTCTCGGAATCACATACTTTCTGATCTGCTCCGTAGCCTACAAGTAACATTGCTGTGTATTGAAATCCCTCGAACACAGCCCAGTGCAATGGGGTAGCCCCACGATTGTCAGCCTGATTCACATCTGCTCCACGAGACACTAAAAGACTTACGAGCGCAGCGTTACCAGTGCTTGCTGCATAGTGCATCGCTGACATTCCTGAGGAATTTGTTGCGTCTAAAGATGCTCCAGCATCGATCAATGTGGTTGCACAGGCTACTGACGTACACAACATTAAAGCTGTCGCGCGATGCTTTGAGTCTCCACAGCGACTGTTGAGAAAGTCTTGCAACGTGTCTTTCGTTACTTCGTCGTGTTCACGCTCCTGCGTCTCCGTGCTCGCGTTGCTATTTGTCTCTTCGTCTACAAGATCGAATTCATCTTTATCCGACATACAGTCAACACCACGCCGTGCAGAATTCTTTCGCTGTTTCTTGTAAAGTGTATCTCGTTCGCACGGGAGATACTTTTTTGCTGTAGATACGAGATACGCCACTAATGTCGGATGTTCGTAAAGCACTGCGAGATGCAAAGAATTCATCTGATGACGAGCTTCATATACTGTCAAAAGACGATAGACACTTTGAGCTACTCGTCGTCGGGTAGCGTCTGCAATAAGTGTATCCGTATGGTTTTCTTCCTGCATCTGTTCCTGTCGCTCAGCAGCTTGAAGTGCCTTACTGATAGCCATTTCCACGGCACTTTGTGCTTGAAAAAAATCTCCTTTCACACAGGCGGAGCCAAGTACTTTAGCAGGCGAAGCAAAATACTCGTATTGACTCTCACTTGCTTCCTCCTCTTCACTCTGAGGCTCATCTTCTTGATGTGTCAGTAAACCCAACAAATGGTCTGAGCGAGGTGGAGATGTTGCTAATTGATCCTCATTAGGCTCTTCTTTAGGTCTAAAGGGCGAAAAGACTGATGTGGATGGAGAAGAAGCCGCGTAATTCGGGGACAATAACGGTGCAGCAGAGCTCGAGATATCAGTGCGTGGTCGACCGATTAACGGTGTCAGTTCATCAGCCTTGGAAGCTGCTTGCATCGTACTTCTAGTTTCTAAATGTGGCATTTCCATATAAATGATGCAGGCAATTACCGGTAAAGCATTCGCTAACGACGGAGATGACGGAAGATTTAGCGTAACAAGGACCGCAGATGCGAGCAGTATAACTCAGCTCGTCACTGTATATGTCATTATTCTGAGGATATCTTTTCTGATCGCTAACCTGGGTACAATATAAAGCTGTAACGATCTTATGGCATCTTCATCCTCGGCTTCCGCTGTCTGGGACTCAGCAACGCAAACCTTCCACGGTGGTCAGGACTGGAAATTCTTATCAAACTTTGCTGAAGACTTTAGTGTGACTACCAATGGTCTAGGTACACCACAAAAGGCGCTAGAAGCTGCTACTCAGGCCATGCGAACGGTGCATCATTACCCGCCAGCGGACTTTCAGCCGGCCATTAGCCACTTGGCCGAGTTTTTATGGCCAGAATGCTGGCAACAAAATTTGCCCCTTTTGTTGATGGGTAATGGAGCTAGCGAACTCATTGATTTAGTAATTCGTAGTGTGCAGCCCGGTGGTTGGCGACCTGGTGGCACAATGACTCAGTACAAAGAATATGAGCGCTCTAGCCAGGCTGACGGACGCGAAACGCTTGAGTGGAATGATTCTTCAGCGGTTTTAACATGCCTTGTCAATCCAACCAACCCAACGGGCGATTACATGAACGTGAACGAAATGAAAAAGTATATCGAGAAAAATTGCCCTGACAATCACACCATCATTATTGACGAAAGCATGCAGCCGTGGTTAGGACCTGAGTGGCGTCAGGATTCGCTCATCTACCAGCGTGAATGGGTCAAGAATCTATGCGAGACGCGCCGCATCAATGTGTGGGTCATGACGAGCTGGACTAAAATCTGGTCCTGCACGGGCCTTCGTATCGGCAGCGTCGTTGCTCCGACGCCGCAACACGCAGCGGAGATTAAACGGAAACAGGTGCCGTGGTCCGTCAATTCCATGGCGTTAGCCTTTGTATCCGCTGTAGTGAAAGACGACTCTTACCTCCAAAAAACATGGGAAGTCACGCCAAAGTGGCGTGCTAATGCTGTGGATCAGCTGTCTAAGCGCTTTCCAACTTGGCAATTCTTTGGTAAAGAGTTTTTGTCATGGATCTGGATGGACACTCGAGCGGTTGCTACGTGCGAAGAAGCCTGTAAACTGGCCAAGGAGCACGGCGTGCCCGTACGCAGTGGCAAACCTGGTTACAACCTCCCGACATATATCCGCATCGCTGTTCGCAGCCCGGAGCAAACGGCTGTACTGCTAAAGGCCTGGGAGTCGCTTAAGTAAGCTCTCTAATTTTTTTTAATAGGGCTTTATGAAGCATTAACAACCAAAACATTAAACTAGCTTTATAACAATCTCATCGTTTCTTGCTTCCGCTATCGTCATTCTCTATCTGGTGATAATCGATTGTCCAGTCTCTTAAATTTACCCTCCCAGCCACGCACAACTTCCGTGTATTTTTCAATTAGATCGATCTTTTCCGCGAGCTCTGCCTCAAGATTGAGAATTTCTAGCTCGAGCTCACTTCGCTGTTGCCGTCCGCCCGTTAATTGTGCTCTTTCCTCTGTAAAGGACTCTAGATTTACAGAGGATAAACTGTTGATCGTTTCATTCATAAAAACTTGCTCCAGCTGCTTTGCATGTAGGAAAAACTCTTCAAGACGCACTCCAATCTCCGCAGTATCAGCTGCATCACGCACTGGATTAAATCGGCAGTGCGGAGGATATTGAATTGGAGGACACACAAGATACAAGCTGCGAGCAAATGCTGCATTCATTTTGGACAGCGCTACCTCACCCGCCGACGTGGTGGCTGTCGCACTGACATCCTCCTCGATTTTCATCTGGTAGATTACTTTCTAATAAAAAAGAAAATATCATTTTATGAATATTCAATTTATCGTATATGGCAGATTACTAAAATCGATTCATGATCTTTTCATTATAGTTTAAAGCTTATGCACGATGACTTCGGTCACATAAAATTAGGATCCCGCCATCTCACTCTTACTCCGTCCGATTGATCAGTGCTGAAGCAACAAACTCACTGGTATTACGCCGACCAGAGTGTACACTGACACTGTAGACGAGCAAGTTCCCGCACATTGCACAAGCATTCGCGTTGTTTTCTGATGAAAGGACTTGACCGCACGCATCACACGCCATACCAGTATACGTGGGAGCCAGCACAGGAAATCCGTTGACATACTCCCGCTGGATATTTAACGCCTCATCCAGGGCTCTCCAAAGTGGCTCAGCTAATGAACAAGCCACCTCTCCACCCAAAAGCTGCCGTGCTGTTACATTAGGGCCATAACACTTTGCATTCAGTGACTTGCGCGTGCAAATGATAGCGCCACTAAGCCCAATGCCGCCATAAAATCCTTTGCTATGACTATACGAGTAATTAGGTGCAACGCCACCAGGTCCCATATTAAGTGAAGCACTTGCGGCTCGCCCAATAGGCCCGACAGCAATGTCAAGCTCGGAGCCCAACTGAATTTGACCATTTCGGGTGAAAACTTTTACAGCACTTCTCGAATTTAAGACAATCATATAATTGACAAGCTCACCGCCTGCCATCATACCAAAGCCAAATCCTCCCGACTTGACAAAGCTGGGCGCCGACCATCCTCCTGTTGTACGTGATATAACAAATCCTGTTCCAATCTTTCCTGTAAACAAAAAGCCTGCCTTGTACATAGTCACAAACACAAGACCATATGCTTCAGCCAGCAGTTCATGTGGAATTGACTGGTCTTTTAGCAACTTTGGGGATAAAAAAGTTCTGACCACTTGAGCTGCATAATCCATTTCCTTTTTCAGCTTGGCTTTGGCTTTCAAACTCATTGTATGATCAGTGACCGAATGTACACGCATAGACTCCATGATCGCAAGCGAGTTCGAGCGCTCTCGAAGCGCCGCTGCTGCTTCTTCTGGCGTAGTATGAGGCCCAATATCTGACGTCGTTCGAGTCAGCAGCATGTTGTTAGCGATATTGGTACTGGATCGTGTCGCTTGCTGATGATCTTGTTGCAAGATCAAAGCCTTGGTAGATGGTCGGAGTGTGTAGCGTGAAGAGTCTATGAAAGAATTGTTGCTGTTACTGGATGATGAGGACGTGACAGAGCCTGGATTAGACTGAGGCAGGCCATAACTCTGTTTAAGCTGCGATGAATTGTATTCAGCATTCATCTTTCTGCTCTGTCGACGAGATTTAAGAATGCGTGACGGTTGCAGCGTCCGCTAAAGCAGCAGAGCTGCGATGAGGAGCACACCGGGAAATTTGGATTTTCAGCACACTCGCTCTTTTTTCTGAGCCGAAGACTGATGGGAGTAGACAGTCGATAAAATTACTGTAGACGCCTTTACCCAATTCTTTTGTTCTCTTGATGAGCAGCCAATTTATAGCTTATTTAAGAAAGATTAGCAAGAACTTGGGAAAGAAACGTCACTACTTATGTTGTCTACGATTGTAATGTAAATGAAGCGTTTCATAGTATTATACCATTGAGAGGAAGGCTTTTAGTTCGTATCGAATCTAACAACTCGTAGTTCTCATTATCTCCATCTGACTTCGCCGCATCGAGAGAAACAACCGTTTGTCTACAATGTACGGTAGTGCAAAGAAATATGCACTTCCTCTCATCTTGATTACTTAACTCCAATGCGTGCGGTGATCAGCATCGTTAGCTGCATTGCCCCATTTAATGGTACCAAATAAAAGAACCGCGGCTGGGATGAGCACAAGGCCGTTCTCTTTAATCTTACGAATCGTCTTGTGCGGCATCGTTGTGATGAGGCTGCGTACCGGATGCACTTCGTACGGCGACAGGTGGCGAGTGGTACGACCAAACTCTTGACCGAATTTAGACCAGAACTTGACGAGGTTTACGCTTGGCGCCATCTTATCTCTTGGAATGCTGTGCTGTTGTTGGGACGTGCGGCTACCACGAAAAACCTTAACGCTGGATTAACCCCACATTTTAATACATCATTCTTACCTAAATGATAAATATGTATGATACACTTGTCCTGTTCTGACTACCAGACGTACAGTTTGTATTCAGCTCAAAAGGCATCCAATTTCCGTGGCGGAAAAGGCGTTCAGTTATGCTTTCAAATCGGGAATTGGGAAAGAATTTGCAGCAGCAACGATGATAACGTTTTGATTGTTGTCACTCTTTTTTTCGGGGAGAATTGTAGATGATATCCTCATTCTCATACTTCATTATGTTTCATAATGTAACACGTTTACTTACAACCATATAATCATCTGTCATGCATAATGTTTTATAATGTATCTGATTAGACCGCGGGTAACCAGCTTCATATCTTCAATATTTTCGGCGCCAGGCCATGATAATCCATCAAGGTCCTCAAAGTAGTGTGGTAGAATATTTCTGTGTATTCATCAATGACTTATCACGGAGAAAATCTGTCAAATACATGCCATTTCTGAGCACGATGTGCTAACACTATATGGCTGTCTCTACAATTTAATTGTAGAGCTCAATAAATGCTCTAAATTAATATGGGTCTTTTTTTTGATCGGTAAGACGAAACATGTGGTATAATCTGCTCCTGTCAAATCCAATTTTCGAGAAAAAAAGTTGAATATTATTAAGCTAAATACTCGATTCCAAACCTTCAAATGATAGTACCTGTTTAAGTGCATAGCTAAAAGCACAAGAAAATAAACGCTCGAATTAATGGTACGAGCCGGACCAATTACGTCCAAGCTCAAAAGTCACATCCTCAAGACTTTTCATTCCCAGATTTACTCCTAATTTTAATAGGATGGCATACCGCAAACACTTTCTACTACTTGTGACCGCATTGGTGGTGACTATTGTAGCTTCGCGTGAGCTAAGCAATTATCACTATCGATTTCTAGAGGAGGTTGAGGAAGAGCAGGAAGAGGAAGATATCTCCACTAGCAGTCTAAGCTCGTGGTTAGGCAGCGGCAGTGGTAGTGATAAATTATCGGGCTTTCCAGATGTGGGAGAGGAATCAGAAGCAAGCGATAGTGACGATAGTAAGGAAAAGGAGAAAGTGAAACATACTAAAGGTGGTAATGAGAGTGACAGCGAGGAGGAAAGCGAGACTTTGGATGAAGAACATGAAGCTGTCCAGCATGAGAAGGTTACAAGTAGCGATACGAGCAAGAAACCTGCAGATAGTAACAAGAATGGTCTTAGTCAGAACGTGTCTACCACGGATGATGTTGTTGCTGTAAATTCGACGAAAGATGCGAAGAAATCAATGATCAAGCGCTCCGGGTCGGGATCGCTCGATAGCTTGGTGGAGATTGTTGGTAGTGAAGAAATGGAGGAGGATGAGGAGGAGGAAGAAGATGAGGAAGAAGATGATGAGGATGAGCATGATGAAAATGATGATGATGATGCTGATGATGAAGAAGAAGAAGAAGAAGGCGCGAAGAAGAAGGCTGAAGCCGACAAAGTGAAGGATAAAGATGGCGCTAAGAATCCTACGACACAAAGCACCAAGAAGCAAGAAGATAAGGAGAAAGTGCAAGAATCGAGTGACTCAGATGACAAAGATCACGGAAGTGAAAGGCACTCTAACGATAGCAGCGCAAGCGACATGGAGCAAGGTCACGAAGACGGGAAAAAGAATATTATCGATAGTGCGGTTAATGCCACCAAAAAGGCTGTCGAGACTGTGAAAAATGGCACAAAGAAGGCGCAAGATGACGACAAGAATGTCTCGAGTGGTTTAGACTCAATGTCAGGTTCTGGCTCTGGTTACGAGACTGTGGATGTAAAAGATCTGGAGATGGATGAGAGTGGAAGTACTGACCATTCAAAACATGAAGTGGAGCAAAAAGACAAAATCAAGAAAGAGAAGGAAAATGTGAGTGACTCAAAGTCGGCCAGCGATGAGAAAGGAGATGATGAGAAAGATAAGAAGGTGGCGAAGAGTGACAATTCGGAACATGAAGACGAAGCCAGTGAAAGCTCTTCTGACGAACGAGAAAAGGAAGAGGAAGAAGATTTTGAAGAGATGCAGCATTACAAAGGATGGCCAGATGCCGAAGAGGGTGCGTCTGACGACGTAATGAATGTTAAACAAGACACAGTTCAATCTCACTCAGATGAGGACTCTGCTTCAAGTGGTGGGGACGATGTCACTGATCTCGTTCAGAATGGCGGTAAAAAGAACACGTCTCAGAATGCCGACGACAGCGCTGCAAGCGTCAATCTGGATACAGTAGACGTTGTAGGAGACAGTTCGGACGGCGTAGACTCGGCTTCTTGTTCAGGATCGCTAGATGACACAATGAATATCCAGCAAGAGCAACTGAGTGAGGAGAGCGTAGGGCTTGCTGAGAAGAAGGCTGAAGAGGCTGAAGCTGTCGAGTCCAGCCAATTCATTAGAGTTGGAGCAGGTTTTGGGGCTTTTGTTGGTTTCATTGCCGTAGCATTTGCAGTTATTGTTCGGAAAGTCCGTAGCCGTAATGGGGGTAATTCGGTTGATGAATCAACTGTAGCCATGAAGACTGATGTCAGTGGTGATGGTCATTCTGAGGATGATTCGTTAGAGGTGGGCGCACTGGACGAAGACGATGTCGATACGGAACGTGAGAACGAAGACGAGGAAGAAGGCAAGTTTGTGGGATCTGTATAAACCCTGCGGGCAGTCATTAGCGTCTCAACGTCGTCAATTGTATTTGATTGCGTTTAAACCCCTAGATTCTACATTACATTTGCTCAAAGAAATTTTGTCGTTTTATACTAGTATTGGCAATTTTCCCTTTTAATTTTTTACCAACTCAGACTTAGTATCAGTTTTATAATTTAGCAAATCCGCTAGATTTTACATTATCAGGCACTTTGCTATGTTTTAAATACCAAACTGATGCATTTCTGGGCAGCGGCGATTAGTTCTCATGATAAATATTCGATATGAATACAGATAGATGATGGCACACTGTAAAGGAAAGGCTCTTTGCTAGCCTCACGTTATGCTTTATGTTAAGTTCGACAATTATAGATAGTAATTTATTTGTATTTTATACAACCATTTTAGCCTGTTTTATATCTAGTATATAATCTATCTCACTTAAGGAATGATGCACTCGATTTGGCACCCCGGCGAGCCCATATTCTGTGCGTTAGTTAGTGTGGACTCAAATCATTGAGGCTATATTGATGCAAGGCGCGCGGCAGCTCCATTGCGCGAAATAGAAAAAATACGTTCCTTTTTACAGCTTCTACAATCTTAAATGCAAAAGATGTCGATCAATATTTCTATAAATCGGGATTGCGTGATTGGCCAAGTTCTGACACAACTGTACAAAGGTGTGTATTACACAAGTTAGTGTCACACGGTGAAAGCCGTACAAAGGTGTGTATTACACAAGTTAGTGCCACACAGTGGTGTGGCTACACCTTAGCAAGAAGAGGAAATCATAGGGTTAGCGCAACCAAAAGATATAGATAGAGTTTCGATCGATTTTGAACAGAAATGTTCGTTTGTCTTGGTCAGGTTTATAGTACTTGGAGGTAGCGGATTGGAATTCGCTACACTCGTACTGGTTCTTGGAAAGAACGTGAGATCGATGACGTTAGCTTAGCTTCCTCTAAGCAAAGAGCTATGGCAGCCCCGCTGCAGACAGATAATTAATAAAAGTTTGGTTGAGGTGTCGTTGACGAGAGACGCAGTGGTGATAGATTTCTTATGCTGGTGATATGATAGACAAAATAACACTTTTCTTGTTTCTCAATGTCATTTAAGTGGTTATTGTGGAAGTGTATGTGTTTGTCGAAGGCATGTGGTGCGTGATAACAGGAAGAAGGGAGAAGGAAAATGTAATGGTCACCTCTTAAGATGTTTATCAATTAATTTGAGCATCGTGGCTGGGAACTACGCCTCCTCGTACTAATAACGACTTTGCGTTGTGTAGCTTCAGGCTGAAACTTGCGTTATAATCTCCAAAGTTCACGTTTACACATTAAGTACAGTCAGACGTCCGCGTAGTCTTAACAGAGTTTAGTGTTTGTTTAGGTCTTGGTCGGACTCATTCCTTGCGAATTTAAAGGCAGCTGTATATCATGACCCTTTCTTCTCCCTGGTCGCATGTATTTTACGTTTTCTTATATGACCGTTTACAATAAGTTGTGTTTGGTTGTTACTCGCAATCAATCTGTCTAGATGCATTCATTCGAAAATTCAGCTTCGCACGTCAGGCTATTACTGCAAAAATGTAGATTGTTTTCACGAGATACCACCATGACCACCATCATGATTCCCACCTAGCTTGGCGGTGTGGTCAGCTTCGGTAGGCTGGATTTAGTGAAGCTGCTAGGCAACCCACGTCAATCTGGACCTGTGATCACGTTCATTTCGAGGCAGCCATAAATCTTTCTTCCGACAACGGCTCAGCAAGTCGCTGACAACCAATTAGCGGCGCTTGGCGCGGTGCCTATACCAATCTGAAAATCCAGAAGTTCGGAAAATTTGGTGGCTCATTTTATCATGGCGCAGTGATCATCGCTTTAGTCCTACAATTCAGCATTTTGCGTGGCTAGAGCATTTTTCCATCTCCATCTTTGCCACAATTTACTGTAAGCGGATCGAGGCTTTCTATTCGTATACGAGTCGAAGGATGAAAGGGCGTGTTTAAACACCTTACACTTTATAGTTTGTGGTATTGGTGTCGCAATTCATAAATATTTCAAGTAAGACAAAGTGTTTTTTTTAATTTTACTTTTCTTCGTGACGTCGATTCCAATAAGGTCCTCTATCTCTGGCTGGGACAGTCGTAGTGGAGTTAAGATCAATAATAATATCGCACCACCAAATGAAGTTGCTGCTCATGATACCCTGGGATATTATTTGACAAAATGATGACAAAAAGATTTTTTTGTTTGGTCGCACTCCATGTTGGTTTAATGTACGCATAATGTTTATGCACAGTTTCATTGCCAACATGAGACTTGAGTTATATATTCTGCTTTGTTAACTCTGCTAGACGTGTTCAGTGAGGATCTGCCGAAAGGTGAGGCTGGCGACATCACAAGCCATATACCCTGTCTTGATAGCAACTGAAATTGTATTGTCGGACCAAAAGCATTGCACGGAGCTGGAAACGTAAAAAGGATGTATCGCAACGGATTGTGTGTTTAATATATCTATTCACATATCCACTACATAAAACGGAATGTACCTTAGAGCTTTTACATCTAATTGGATAATAAGAATGGTGTATCTTCTAAAAGATCAAAAATGTAATAAACTTATATACAGTTGTCCTTATAATTATCAACACATCCTTTCGCCAACAACCACACAAGAAATTTGCTTGCGCATAACAGCGCAAACAGACAATACGGGTGGTCCAATGAGATTTGACATTTCGTTAGTCCAAGGCAAAACTCCTGCTATATTGATTTGGGCTGGTATCGCTATTTTTTCTTCCTTAAATTCTAGTTAGACTTTACGGCATACAATCCCCTGAGGTTGTTGGTCGTAAAAGTCTTGCATAAGACTCGGAGTGCAATCACAAAAGGGAGGGGCGTCAGTTCAGGAAGATATTCGACTTGGAATTGATTACGAGCTTAAATTAAGGAAAAAGCATGGCGCATCTTATAGAGCAATATTAACAAAAGTCATGGGCCTTGAGAGCGGCACAGATAAATGTTTTAGATGTCAAAGTAGTGCTGCAGCAGCTAGCCGACCGCGGATCAGGGGAAAGGTCGGAGGCGATAGTAAAGGGGCTTGCGATGCCAAAACATTATGGAAAGGTGGAAGAGAATTTCGTATTGATCGTCCGCCAAGTCAACACCTCTTAAAATCTAAGGCGATTGATTCAAATGCAATAGAAACTTTGTGCAGAGATGCTGGCAACGTTGGCTGCAAGTTTAGGAATACTTGCTGCTGCATGATACTATTAACATGTTAAGTCAATGAGAACGTTATCAAAATGTCATATAAAAGATAAGATGAGAGCACAAGCCTGCAAATTTATAGATCGATTAAACGACTAATGATTCAGCTTGAAACAGAAGAATTGTAAAGTATTTTTGAACTAAATTAGAAGATGCCCTCGCATATACACACAAATTGCAGCCATTTTGGTGTCAAACAGATGACGGAAAGTACGTACGAAAAAAAAATACAGACCAAAGATGCGATACCATAATTTTTTTTCTAAAGAGCTCTTAAGTTCGAGTGGGCTCATAGCTTCACATTATAGGCTGACAAGCGCAGAAAGAATCTAGATGCGGGTTGATTGACAGGGCAAAGAATACCCTCAACCCGTCGCGATAAGAAGATTACAGGATGGAGGTCGATAACGTGAGTCTGTGACGAAGGCATTTTTACCAGGGGAAAAATTCAGCTGACTTAGCATGATATGCTACAGCGGTGGAACAATGATACATTATGATGCTCAATGTACGCAGCTGACGCATAAATAAGGAAGGGGGCTTGGGAATCAATTCAACTTCAAGTGCGAGACCGACTAATACAAAACAACATTGATACCGTGGAAATTGAACCACCGTTATGCGACCGCTCGAAGGTATCTTGGTAGAGTCGTTATCAGTCTGGTCGACCTCCATTGGTTTGACACTCTTTTAATCGATCTAACCGGTTCTGTGATTTCATCATCGCTGTCGAATCGCACAAGTTGATCACCAACGACTTGCATAAAGTTAAATTTTGGTTGTTTGTTGAAAATAGTAGAGCAAATAAAATCCAATCGCTTGATTCGATGCTCCACACTTGATTTCCCTTCTCTTCGTTCGATTATCCCTAAAATATACATCAGAATACTTTTGTGTCATATTCGCACGCTCTGTCTGCGTAACCTTGAGCTCAGAAAACACCCATATTGAAGAGATAGGGCTTTCTTCCAGAGCATACTTTAAATGGAATCTTCTGTGAATGAACAGCACACGAAACTCGTTTGGTCACATCGACGACCGTGTTCATCGCTTCAACTAACTATTTCTTCTCCATTTGCTTTTGATCTTGCACGCTCCGTGATTATTCTGTTCATCCGTTTCACCATTCCGTTATGTTGAGGCGAATACGGAACCGTAGCTCGATGAAAAATGTCAGCTTTTCGACACGGCTCGATTGAACCGCATATTGATATTCGCCACCATCGCTGGTGCGAAACACTCGATCTTGGAAATTAGTATGTTTCCAGCCTCAGCTTGTACTCGATGTATTGATTTGCCGTTTCAGACTTGGGGGAATGTAGTACGCCACCACAAATCTCGAAAATTGTCGATAATGTTACGACGAATCTTGTTCCTCCATTTGGTTGGGTCTCTATTGGACACATAACGTCACTGTGAATGACTTGGCTTTGCCTCTCCGTTTCCCGACTGTGAAAACGGTTTTACTGACGACTTGCCCGTCACACATCATTCGCATATGTCATTGTCATCTTCATTGTTGTCATCACATGGCTTCTTCAGCTAAAATCCGTCGACATACCCTTCAAGGGGCTATATAATTGACAAATGGCCCAAACCGAGCATGCCATTTACCGGGACTTGCTGGTTTCGTTCCTGAACCAAATTCTCCACTGATGTTCGCTGTTTTTGCTAAAATTCGAGCAACTCGCCCTTCTGTGTCACTGAGTCACAACATCTTGAACATTCTTGCTCTTGCATAACGCGTTCCCAAATGTAATATTTAATCCTTTGGTTGATGAAGTCGTAATCAACAGAAGTCTCCGATCGAATCGGGAAGATACAGAACGTTTTCGAATCGGTGTCTTATTCTTCAAAATGACTCAATTTGTACCGACTCCGGTCGCCAATACGTTGCCACCATTCGTGACTGAAACCAATTGATTGGTCAAGTGTGGGTATCTGCGAATTCGGCTAGTAATGGTCAAATGTGGTTGCTTGTACTAATGTCTAGAAGGCATACTATCGAATGGTGATTCGATTCCTCGACCGCTGAACCCCTGCTGCATGACTAAATGACTTCTAGGACTATCCATCAGTCATTAACTGCAAACTTAAACTGATCATCGTGCACACAGTTGCGAAGGGCTTCATATTGTTGACACTCGTACTCGTTTCGCCGTCTTCGCTAGGGCCTTTGTAGCGTCGATGTGCTCTAAGAGAGCCTTCTTCGCAAGCTTCATGCGAGCATTGAACTCCCACACAAAGTATTTTGCGTTTTGGAAACGGTCGTTGGTTTCCGGTATTATTTGACTCATAATCATGTGGGGTGCGAGACAGAGGAGAAAGGTCGAAGAGGGTGTTTTAGGAAGACATTTGGAAAATATCGATTGCTTTACTATTATTTCTAAATGTGGCTATATTAACTTTTACCACTCGGTAGGTTGTCTTTAGAACTTATTCTTTAATCAAATGTGAAGCGGCGCCCCTCGTCGCCGTACACCCGGTGCTTCTCGGCTGTAGCCAGGGAAGCCCGGAACCGACTGTGGATGCGAGCGCATGAGAGCTGCCCTGCGGGCAGCCTCTACCTGCTGATTCGGTGTCTCGTCGAGGCGATTGGTGATAATACCACTTCCTCCAAAAGTCGAGAGGTCGGGAAACGGACGCGGTGTCCGCAAGGCTCGAGCAGGGCTCACGTTGCGCCGCTGGCGCACCTCGCTTTCCTCTTCTTCCCATGAGTATCCGACTCGTAGTTGACTTCTTTCGAATCCTCGACGAGAAAATTCGTCGCCCGTTGCTGGCACATCCGTAGCCGCAACGGGCTACGGATGTGCTACCCGTAAAGCCGCGGACGTACTGTCGAATGCTGCACCACGTGTAAGAGACGAAGAAGGGCTCTGCACACGGACACTCTCGGAACCAGCGAGGATGGGTGTTTTTGGTGTCATAGACACAAGGCTCATTGTACAGAGAATGCGTGAAGAAGGTCCTGGAGACGAAAAGGTGTCTTTGACATGCGATTATTGTACGAGGCGACAGTTAAATGTGAATTGTGGATATTCACAATTTTGACGGGAGAGAGTGTAACGGGATTACACGTACCTTGGAATGAAAGGATGGGTCACACAAGATGGTGTGACCGTACGAAGGTGTGGACTGAACAAGACAGTGTAATCACACAAAGGTGTGGTTACACCGTAACATGTAGCCACTGCGAGGCGGGACTGCCACTTGTTATTCACACTAATTAGGTTTTACTATTTAATTAAGATAAACCATATATTTTGATATAGGCGGCTGTAGCGCAAAGAAAACAGATAAATACAGTTTGAATTTTGAATGAAAGACTATATTTGTCTTGGGTTAAAGTTCTGGGTACTCTTGAAGGTAGCGAATTGCGATCCGCTACACTCGTACTGGTTCTAGAATAGAACATAAGGTCGGCGACCTTATCTTAGCTTTCTCTAAGCAAAGGGCGGCCACGGCAGCCCCACTGCATGACCTGATTCCGCAGCTTCAGTTGGACCTCGTAAGTAGTTCGCAGTGGAGAATATTTCACGCCTTGAAAACCTCCAGCACACTTTAAATACAGAGACACACGACACTAAGCTTCAGACTATATATCAAGAGTAAAATAAGCCTTACTGATGCAGATTAGGCTTGCGACGTCAAAACTCGACGCAGTCGAAGATGACTGATAGATGCATCAGCTTGAGAAGCAAGAAGCATCGCGCGGTGAAACAGGAATTAGCTTAATGCATTTCTAAAGGAGCTAGGTGAAATGAAATGCAAAGATTCTGTCCAGATCTTCGGGAAAATTTGAGTCTCGAATGCGTTGTCTAAACCACGAGTTTCATATGGGCACAAGATAATCGTCCCTCTCTACCATTTTGTACGTGAGAAAAGTGATTAAAACAAGGTGGTTCCGCAATACTGCTTGACGAAGGACATTAAGGCGTCCCAGATATCCTAGTCGACTACTGCCGTGCCACTTGAAAGACTCTGACGTAAAGTTTGGGATCCAGTGTCCAAATGCTGACGAGTCGAGTCGGGTGTTGAAGAGGAGACGCCTCGACAGCAATGGTATATCGGTAAAAACAGATACTACGAAAAATTTGATAGTGGTGTGTCTATAGCCAAATATCTTGAAAGACTGGACAGTCAACAGAATCAAGCGTGTTGATCACATTTGAAATGTCCAAGAAGTTAGAAATTGTAGAGAACCAGTTCGTGGTACCCACTACTAATGTTGTAGAACGTCGAATCAAAAAGGCATTTGGCGAAAAATTTAGTTTCACGAGTTCAGGCTTCTATTGCAAAAATAGTGCTCTACACGTCGGGCTCTCTTGCTGAAAGAAATTGATGCATAGACCACACAGATAACAAGTTGATCAGTGACGCAGTGTAAGCTCGCACTTATCGTAAGTTTATTAATGCCGCAGCACTAGCCCAGACCTGATTTTGTTGAAAGCGTGTCGTCGAACATGTTTTCAGCTGTCTTTTTTAATGTACGATAAATGATTTATTTGCCTGGTTATTGAATGTACAATACCTTGGTTTTTCATAAATGTATTCAGATATATGCTCTCTTCCCGCACTGCATTTATCGCCGTCTCTTATGGTGCTTGTAGTGAAACATCCACCATAGATGAGATAAATTAATACTGACAGCGCGTCTGCGGTCCATAGGAGGTCAACAGTTGCTATATCTTTTTGTGTATCTAACATGTAGATAATCACGAATGTACAGACGTTCTCTTAAGTCAGCAGAGTTCCGTTGAAAAACCAATAATTTTCAAGATATACACTACCTGCGCTATTGTGCTGGGAAGGGAATATTGCGCGATCTACTTGAATTCTCGAAAGCCTTTTCAAAATGATTCAGTCAGATATTTGCTGATAACGTCGTTCGGTCTCAGAGTTGCCCAGGTAAGGATCTGCTTTCGAGAAATAATGATAGATTAGAAATCCAGTGTCTAGCCTTAACAAACGATCAGTGAACCATATACATGTGCGCTGTTGCATTAAAACTGTGAATTACTCAATGCTTTGGATACACTCAAATGAAGCGACATATTTCAAGCCTCGTAAATCTCATATATTGATCTCGTATATATATCAACACGAATGACTTTCATCATATTCCACGAAGAGAAAACTCGAGAGGGACTTATTACTATGATTTTGATTGTATAGACAAGCTTGGTCGTGCGAAGCAATGCTTTCTCTGCATTCATGAGTTGTCAGAGTAGTTTTACTGCACCGTAAGTCCGGCTGCTAAAAAGTGATTGGTTGGGCCTAAAGCAACTCATAAGATCTGATTTGCCTTCAGTAAAAGACTGCCGCTCAAAAGTGGAGCAGGACATGATCAAACGCCACATACTGTACGAGATTATGACTTCTTGAAAGTTGGAGGTGACCTTTGCTCAGTCACACGATCGTCACGGCCGATACAACAGCAGGAACACTTTACGATTAGCCATGTTACTCAGCAGCGGTGCGAGATTTTCTAATTGACTTGAAACTACCGACCAGACCGAAGATACTAGAGGGTGGAGTGGAGTTACATCACAAGCTCCCAAAGGGCGCTCATGGGTTCATCTCGTGTCCGAAAAACCGACGATTGAGGTTTGTCATCGGGTCCAAATGCATCTCATGTTTGATAACCGACGATTGAGGTTTGTCCTAACGGTCTAAGGAAATTTGATGTGTTTCCAGACAGACCCTGATGTCTTTCCAGTCACTTTACATTGATCTAAAGTACTCAAATTTTCAAATAGTTTATGTCTTCCAGTCATAAAAAGCAATTTCCATGTATTGTAGGCTCCGTGCGACTTATTGCAAAGCAAATCATAATGAGCGAGATAACTACATGTTTGTTATCTTCAAAATGTCAGGTTTAAAACAGCAACACGTGAGAGCAAATGAGCAGCGTGTGTCTCTCATACAATAATCCATGACAATGATTGCTCTTATAAAGGTTGACATATTGTCACTTGAAATGCATAGTTCTTCTTGTCGATCATAAACGAATTCTATACTGAAACCAAGATTACTAAATCAAATAATTTTACGGTAGGATTTACCAAAGTAATAGAGCAGTACTACTGCTGTTCGTATACTATAATTTGTTTCCTCTCGACCATTTATGCGTAAGATGTACCTTTTCCTCTCACTATCCACCATACGAAGGCGTAGAGAGCAGTCATGTGTCTATGGCTTCATCTGGTCAATAAAGATAGCAACAACATCAATATCCACTCACAAAAAAGGCAAAACCCTATTTTGTCTGGATCTCATCTAAACAGTGACGTCAAAAAATCCATTTTACTCTTTTCAGTGTCCAACAGTTCAACAAACCTAAACTGATGTTATTGTACCGCCTTCTTCTCTTCTCATTCTACAATTTCCTCTTTGACAAGTAAATCTATTTCATCAAACTATTGACATTTTTACCCTTAAGTATGAAGCGCACGTCACCAGCAATTGCGACTTTATTTTTCATCTTTTATGAGCTATGGACCCTCGTTAGCGCCTCTGACTCGGCCAGTGATACCGTCAAGTCGCTCTTTGACTCTGCCGATGGTATTGAAATTGGTGGTAGCATTTTGGCTATTATCGCCATTGCTGTTGGTGCTGTGATGATTGTTATGGGTTACCGTCTGTTTCGAGCCGCGCTTTTTGCCGTCGGATTCGTAGTTGGCGGTGTCGCTATTGCCACACTTGTTGAACATATATTTGATGACGAATCTTGGGTCACTACGGCATCGTGGGTAGCGTTTGTAGTTGGAGGTCTAATATGTGGCAGTATCGTCATGACACTCTATTCATTGGGTATCTTTGTTATTGGAGCTGCTGGTGGTGTCGTGCTCGCCATGATGATTCACAATTCGGTCGGCCACAAGATTTACGCGGAACACCCTCAGGTCGTGCTTATTGTGTTATGTATCGCGCTTGGCATTATTGGTGGCATCTTGGCACTCAAGATTGAAAAACCCGTGCTTATTGTGGCTACGAGTCTTTTTGGCGCTGGTATATTAGTCTGGGGTATTGGCTACTTTGCAGGCGACTTTCCCACTACCACTGACCTTAAGGAATATGGATCGCGTGATATCAATGGTGATTGGGTCTACTCGATACCGGATGCGTGGTGGGCCTATCTCGCCGGTATTCTGGTACTCTTTGGAATTGGATTGGCTATCCAATTCCGTAAAACTGGCAGAAATGGTGTGTATCACAGGTCGCACGCTATTGGCCGCACAGAGTCTGTGCAGTACGTGGAAGCCACAACGCCGCACGAACACAAGCTTGGCAATCCAATGAGTCACGTATAAGCACGACCGGTGGACGAGTCGGCAATTAAGGTGTATGATGTATTCTATATGAGAAGTTCGCCAAAAGACTCTACTTTAGACAGTATAACCATTTATAATTTTTTTAGTCAATCCATCAATTGAAGTAGAATCTGTTTGATCCATCATTTTGTTAATGTTCTCGGCCGGTGGTCGCATTAGATTTAGCACGCGCTCGCAAAATGAGAGTATTTCAATTGTTACAATTTATGAAAATTTTTGGTTTCACGTAAATGAATGTTCTGCGTACTATAGTAGTTGATTGTGACATGTCAGTATGTAAATTAAGTTGATCTGGATATTCCTGACCTAAAATTCCCGTCTTCGTAAAATTTAATGTAAAATTCCTTTGTAGTTTCACTTTCCAGAAACTTTGGTGTTGAGAAGCATACGAAATTTCGATCGTGGAAGCCAAGAATGAAGTGCCAGATTTACAAAAAGATCTACATCGAAAATGTCGTGAACTTTACATATAGGAAGCATCGTTATAATGAGGTCGCGTAAGTAAACGCAGAGGCTGCGTATGTACGCTCCACCCAGTAAAGCATCTGTAGTGACTAGGTATATCGTTCAAGTTCAAAATGTATCTTGATCGATGCTTATACCACTGAAATACATTGTGCCATCTCTTATAATAACATTTGTTGCTTTCTTAATTGTTTGACGTGCGGCTCGCTATCCTTTACGAGGTCCCGTCATCTTTATAAATGATACTTCGGTCTAATGAATAATCACATTAACAGCTAAGAACTATGTAAACCCGTCCAAATGTACAGTATTGGTTTAAGGCAGTAGAAAATTGTACCAGAAGTGTACGTTGTGATATTATTGAACCAGCAATTGGTCGGTAAGACCTTGAAAGGTTTAACACATTGTTGCTGCACGAGTGTGGCGTGGAAGAGTTGATTTTGCTGGAATTACAGCTTAAGGTCTTGATTTTTCTTGCTTGTGTAAGAAGGAAGTCGTTCTAACCGTGCGAGAGTGCTGTGTGCTTACACCAATTACTTGGATGTCAGTCGATGCGCATCCAGCCTGAAGATTTGGGGTTAAACGATGAAATCTGAGCCATCTGGACTTGTGCAGATGGCATAAAAGCTTAGAGTTGAGTCCGACAATAGTTTTCATAAGTGTGCAGATTAAGACTAAAATTTCTCGGGCGTACAAGCCAAAGCTATCAATTGAGCTCGATATTACGTTGACCAGTACCAAATGGCGATCGAAGAGTGAACATTGCAATTTTAAATTCTGTTGCTGAAAATTCGTAGCTCAGATCTATTTAATACGTCATCGTAAAAGCTTGGGCTTGAAAACCATGACTCGAATATGTACAATGTGTATGTGCCGACTTGTACAAAGGTGTATTGTCCGCACGATAGCTTGTTTAGTCATTCGAAGATTGTAAATTGTACGTGCCATCTTGAACACTTTGGGTAGCTGTGCATGCGCGTTGGACTTGATGTATTGGGATGAAACTCAAATTCTACGCCGTTTGCAGCTGTGCAGAAAACTAGAGACCCAGTATTAAATTCTTTATAGTCTTGTTCAGACTTCGAGGTGTAGAGTTTAGTATACTGTGAAGTTGAAGTTTGATGTGGCCGCAAAGTCTATATTTGCGATTAAAATATAAGCTCATAGCCATCTTCACCGTGACAGAATGTACAGAGGGTAACGCAAAGCTTTTGCAAAGGATTCCTGAGGTCGACTGGGGCTGAAAAAATGCGCTTTGCAAACAAAGTGGCTTTCGAATCTTGCAACGCTATCGGTGAATATTCGAGTAGGACTAACGAGCCACAAATGCCGTACCAAAGTTGAACCAGATTTCATCACCCTTGATCTTTTCTGTCAAGCTTTGAGCTAATGACTGTAGCAGCTACCGAGATCGATTTGAGTAGTCAACGCGACGATTGTAACTCTCACACCTTTTGAAGCTGTCGTCGTTTCCCCAGTTAACGATGAACTCTGTATTGTAAACTATAGTTAGAGAAGGAGGTGAGTTGTCAAGAATTTGTTCATTGTTATCGAAGTGGAGATCAAAAAGGCTGAAGAGAGTGTTACTCCTGAGTCTCGCCACTGGAAACACTTGGATAAATACATTATTTTGCTGATGCATCTGCGGCTGCGTAATCCATTTCCACCGAGATTGCAAAGGTCTGTATGATGACATTAACAATTTAGAAGAGATGAGGTGAAGTAGGACCAGATTGTCCGACGGTCGTAGCAATATGAAATCCGTTGAATCACGTAGTTGGGCCATTTATTGAAGTCGACTTTGTGCGTAACAGCATGATGGACGTGTGATTCATGTTAACCCGCAACATTTGAGCTAATACGTAATGTTGTACAACATCAGAAATTCACGTGCATGATTCACAACGGCCAATAACTCGGTACAGCGCGAGAAGAAAGTATGTTGATGATCAATCATCAACGTGCATTTAGCGAGTAAGACCTAGAGAACGTTAGTAACTTTTGAGCAATTCCACAGCGCAATGATATAGTGGATCGCCTTGTCGTAAATCGGTATCAAGCAGAAAAAAGTCTTAGTGTGTTTTATTCAAACGTAGACTAATAAAAGTCTCGCTTTGATTTAAGGTTGAAGCTTCCGCCATGCCCGAAACGATGGAGTACCATAAATATACCGACCACAATGAGCTATCGAAGAATTTCACACGATCAATTTAAACAACAGACACATGTCTATGCATTATTCTTGTAAGTCTTGAAATTGAACAAAAGAGTGAAGAATTGAAGTGGTGGGTGCAAAGTCAATGAATCAATGGCAGAAACATAGCCCAGTCGTCGCACTTTCTTTTAAATTAAGCTTAGTATCATGTCAGCAGATCAAAGTTTCGAGGCTGCAATCTGTCTCCAGTCTTTTATTGCAGTGAAATGTGCGTCAGTCGTCGAACCATAGACATTGCCCCAATGAACAATTGATTACCGCGTATAGCATTCTCGATTCGTATTCAACGATTTGACGCGATTTCGTTGATTTAGTATCCATCAGGATCTGGTAGATTTTCACTTGTACATTTTGCCTTCGTCAAATATAAGTTGCTATCGTTGATGGTGGTCCTTGCGTTGAATTTTAGTGATATGAGATCGTAAACAGTGGTCAATTTTGTGGCTCGTTTTATCAGATATAAGGGACTCCAAACTTGCTCATTGCTTATCTGAATTGCAACTTGTATGCAACGAAATATGCTAGTGCTTGCTGTGGTGCTACATTAATGAGTTTGATACATAAAATTTCATAGTCAAGAGCATCGTTGACTGCGGTGACCCGTGTCGCCATTTCACGCGCCCAATTTGTGCTATCATCTTAATTAATACATGTAATTAGCCCGTTTATATATGTAAAAACCATCCTGGCTTGGTGCAGTAAAACGTGCTCCGCTGACACGATTTGGTGTGTGATTATATGCAATACGTAAAAAAAGTTTCGATGTGTTCAATTGAGTCAACCTAAGTACGCGTTCCTTTAGTAGTAACAATACTAAACGAAAAAAAACTACCGCACGCCGCCATACTTGTAACTGGACCGAGTGCCTTTTCCTTGCTTGCGCAGTCATGTGCAAGATAATGACTTTGGGGTAGTTAGCAAACTGAAAAGTGTACTATTATTTCTAAATGTGACTATATTAACTTTCACCATTCGGTAGGTCGTCTTTAGACCCCCCCTCCTTATTCTTTAATCAAGTGTAAAAGCATTTTTCACAAATGTTCCTGAGCATATCGTGTTTCATGTAGTCCCACATGCAAACATATATATACATATATCTTCTATATGTCATTTGTTACATCCTCTCTCGGTATGGCTCCTTTTGTTTGTTTATCCTGGCACACTCTATCCTTTCACATATTGAACCAAACGCCTTAATAGGTCTAGGTTCTTGCTGTTCTCCTCTGGTCCCACGTAGCTTCAATTTCTGAATATCCATGCCACTACCCCATATATTCCTTCTTGCTGTAAATTTGTGTCTTATGAGTCTTTTGGCGTTCTGCTTTGTTGTTTCCTTGCACCATCTACATGCGACCGACCCGTGGTAGTCATGTATTACTGGATTTTAATGATTTCCATCAAATCTCTCCAAGTCAATTTCAGATCTTGATCAATTATGATCGTAGCCAGAACCACGTTGGTCGTCCCGGTCCAGTGCTCGCGTCAATAGTGCTTCTACTTCCTAGCAGAGGTGGCTGTATGACTCACCAAAGCTCCGCCAAGAGACGTGCGAGTGTTCGACCCCAAATCAATCCATGGCTCATGGTGTTCTAACCATGCCACACCAAGGATAATGTCATACCTTGATTCCAAGTCTAAGACTAAGCAGCTTTTCACGCTATATTATGAAGTCGAGAAACTTGCCACCGAGGTCCACAGGGTCATTCGGTACAATTACACAAGTCCCTGTCGCTAAGCGAATAGTGACGCTATCACTCAACCGCGCTTTCAGCGCCTCAGCATACAGCTGACTTTCTCAAAGCTCTTCACGGTCGCTTTCACGACCTGCGAGGCCGTTTTGCATACACGTTCCGTGTTCAAAAGCACTGAGCTCTTCGGGGTTGGGCTTTGCTGCTCTCTTCCTCTTTGAGGCTCAACAGCACTCAGTTCTTTCCCAGTAAGGCGCCCTGCACTTACTGGGTGTTCTCGTTTCCCCGCGACAAGCCAGAAGATTAGAGAGAGGCAAAACGTCGGTTCGATAAACATTGATGCGTCTTGC
>NW_020187183.1:382074-382386 GCF_900000015.1 Plasmopara halstedii | reverse complement strand
GAAGACGGTGAATTGAACTACGATAAGTAAGTATGTGTGAGCTGGTAACAAGAGGATGTTATCCACCTTCTTTATCTGACCTTGATCGACTCCGACAATGTAGCATTATGGCAAGCACAAGTCAGTATCGGCGCGTACAAGAAAATCATTTAAAGCGGAGCACTGCGAACAAGCTTACGGTCAGAAAAGGTCAGAAACGGGTTTGAACTCAACATATCGATTGTCACTATCGCTCGCTTCCGAGACTTACATGAGTTGTGCAAGCACATTAAATACGACGCATGCGCGGTTCTTATTGATTTTGCCAAAGCC
>NW_020187183.1:379320-382064 GCF_900000015.1 Plasmopara halstedii | reverse complement strand
CGCTCGAAGGCCACGCTTCCCAATGAAGCACCCTAAAAAGGGAATCTCTTCTGCGCCAGGATGCACTTGTCTGCATTAACGTACAGTTTGTTAGTGCGCATGCACTTGAGCACCGCTCTTAGATGGACGATGTGGTTCTCCTCATCAATCCTCTCGTGCTCCGCACGACTGTGAACGAAAATGTCGTCAAAGTATGTCTGTGTATACGCCCTGTGGGGGCTAAACAACTGCGTCACAAGACAGTTAAATGTTGCTGGTGCATTTGACAGCCCTTGAGGCACCACCAGCCACTTTCAGAGCATGCCGCTCGGAGTGCTTTCCACTGTCAGCGAAATGTCACTCGCTCTCATGAGCAATTGGTAATACCCATCAACCAATTCGAGTGCACTGTACTTCGTACATCCCACAATGTTGTTCTGAAGAACATCATTTCTAGGAATCGGCGTCTGTGCCGGAATGGTGGCAGCGTACGCGTAAGCAAGAATGAACGCACTCAAACGTTCTTTCACGTTGTCAAGAGGTAAGATTACGTTTGTTAGCGCTTTCAGGCATTCGACAGCGTTCCTGATCACATCAGAAGTTGAGCTTATTGTAAGCATGAACGATACACCACTTGTCGTTCGGCTTCCAAACACAAAACGTGGGCGTCGAATGGGGAGACTTGCTCTCACGTACCATCCCAGCGTCGTGCTTCGCACGGAAAATGGCGTCAATGACGTCACACTGCTCCTTGGGCAGGGGCCGTTGGCGTGTTACGCAGTATATAGTTCCCGAAACCAGGTCGATCTCATGACGCACACCTCGGTCCGGAGGTAGGACTGAAGGCGGGTCTTTATAGACGACGTCTTGAAATTCCTTTACCAAAGGATAGTGCGGATCCAAGAGGTTCCGTAGGATTGACGATCCACTTCGTGCGTTCGGCACTCTCTTGGTGTCTTCCAAGACATCTTCATCCATAAGCGATGACGAGTTTATTTCCTCATTCGGTCGTACAATTACCCCTTTGACCAAATCGCCTGCTTTCAAGGCACTGCTGAATTCGTCAACGGACATCTCGTCCAACTCAAGAAGAGCATCTACTGCAGGCATAGCCTCGAGGCGGACGTCGCCACCTTCCTCCCCCGTCATACCGTTGACGAGGGTGTATAACTGTGCTCCGTCGTCTACGGTAGACACACCCTGGATCAGGGTCAACGCCCGGCGTCTTAAAGCCAGCATACGGCGTCGTCGTCGCCTCTGCACAGAGGTTCTATGTCTCCGTGAGACTAGGGTGAACACGCACTCCGCGTCGTCCGGTGTCACCCTCACTTTCCGCTTCTTTGGTACCCCGATGTTATCTACAACATCCGACGAAGAACTGCTAACACCGCAGTCTTCGTCCAGTGGATAACGTGCCACTCCACGCACATCTGAAGGGCCGTACCCAAGATGTCTCGGACTCTGTCCGACCACGCCATCAATGGCATACAGCGACTGCTTCGCAACGCGAGCAGTACTCAGTGGTTTCCGTGCCTTTCAACGCGCATAACGAGGGCCTCGCCCTCAATGCCTCGGCCCTTGGCCGGCCATGTCACGCGGACATGCAGCGACTGCTCCGAAACTTGAGCATCGCTCAGTGGTTTACATGCCACTCCACGATCAGCCTGCGAGCCACGCTCGGGACTCCTGTCCAATGCACCGTTGGTGTCTACCATCTCGGACATTCCAATGTCTAGCACGCTGACCGTCTCGGTCCAGCGCTCTCACCAATAGCGCTTTGTCTCCTGGCAGAGGTGGGTTCATGACCCGCGACAGATCCACCAGGAGACGTGCGCGTCGCGCCCAAGGTCTTTGACCTCCGATCAATTCATGGCTCATGGTGTTCCAACCATCCCATTCCTAGATGGAGGTCATACCTTGCATCCAAGTCTGAGACTAGACAGCGTTCCACGCTATCAAAGTCAAGGAACTTGACTCTGAGATCCACAGGGACCTTCGGGACCGTGAAACGCGTCCCCGTCACTTGCCGAACGGGGACGATGTCACCCAACCGCGCTTTCTGCGGCTCAGCATACAGCTTACTTCCCTCCATCGTGAAGCGTTAGGCATAATTGCCCGACGCCCCAGAATCGATAAGGATCTTCCATGGTCTCTCATAGCCCTTTACGGTCGCCTCCACGACCAGCAACCCCGGCTTGCATACACGTTCCGTGTTTAAGAGCACAGGACTCTTCGGGGCTGGGCCCTGTTGACCTATGCCTCCCTGAGGTTTACCAGAGCTCAGTTGTTCCTTAGAAGGTCTCCCCGCGCCTACTGAGTAGTGTCGTTTCCCAGCAACGAACCAGATTGGTAGGCGTTGGGGCGATGATTCGAAGATCCTTGACGCGCCTTGCGCAGGGGGAAACCGTTCCGAAGAAGACGGGTGTCTCGCCAGACAAAACCCTGTCGTGTGTTTGTGTGCTACACGGCAGCTCGGAGCTCTGCTCCCTCGTCCACAGCATAGCTGAGATCCATGGGCATAGGCCCGCTCGAAGAGCTGTTGGAGTGTGCATTCCAACGAAGTCGTGCCGACTTGGAATTGCATTCAGCATTCAATGCCACATTCACCACCTCTTCAAACGAGAATGGATGCGCACGGAAGACTTCCATTTTGGCCACGCAAAACCGAAGGCCTTTCATCACTATGACCGCCTCCGTGAGGGGATCTGCTGCCATCCCGGCAATGAGAGTGCGCATCTCTTGGACTAAGTCCACCAACTCTTTTC
>NW_020187183.1:373134-379310 GCF_900000015.1 Plasmopara halstedii | reverse complement strand
ATTCGTCGAGCTCTTGTAATTCTCTATTGAGGAGCTATCGGAAGGAGGTGACAAAAGACCGTCACGCGTGTTGATTAGTGCACCTTGAAATTGACCTGGTTCTTAGGTCAAGTATGACATTACATGGTAATGGTTATACTAGTGGAGCCATGTGACATCATTGGCGCCTTATCGACTGTAAAGCCCAAAATTGTTTGGCGCAAGAAAATACTTCTACTTACTCAGCACTGACTTCTGTGTGCTAGAAGGTAATGAAACATGGCGACTTGTGCACGCTTCTAATAAGCGATATGCAGCCACAATTTTGATGCAAACGACGATCTTTAAAAATATAGGTTTACGAACAGAAATTTGTTTGGTTTCTTTGGCCCTTGATGGCATTCATCAACCGCTGATGAGGGAGACAGCGATAGCCTCCTCACAGCGGTAATTACTCCGACCAGGATGGTCTGGAAGTGGCAGACATACCAGAGGACTGTATAACGTACAAATTATGATCAATCGTCTGGCAAAGCAGCTGTCCAAGCTACTTCGTTACTATCGAAAATTTTCTGCGATATATTCGACCTGAGTCGTGCAAAGCAAGCGACGACGGATGTATGGAGCTATGTCAACCTTTTGCGAGGAATTCTCGAGAGTATGTTTGTACTAAGGTGCTTGCTTGCAGAAATATTGTAACGTTGGTGCCGATGAAAACAAATTCGGGCTTTTACTGGAGAGCATGCCATAGGAATAGCTGATCTCGCAGATTTCAAGGCTGGCGAAGATTGAGCATCGTCGAAAAGTCTGATGGAAGTAGCTTGGCCCGGCCAACAACCGAGTTGTAATAGTGTAAAGTATGTCGATATCGCATTACCCTGATTCAATTTCCTCAACAAGATGTGAAAGGACACTGGGTTGCGGCAAAGGCGGCCTCAGGGGATATGAAAGAAAGTATTATGTGTACACCGATTCTGGCGTGGTTGCAGTAGTATCGGCATTTCTATGTCGTCTATGACGCTCCATAAACTTTCATGGGTTGTGCTTTAATCCAAGCAGATACCGGTTGGTATGAATGTGTGATCGTGCTTGAATGGTGCAAGCATCAAAAAATTAAGTGGGCGCGCACATTCTTGTCCTCCGTGCATTTATGATTACCACACATTGAGCCAAAGAAGTTCGTGCAGGATGCACAATAATTCCTGTTGCAGAAATATACTAAAGATTCTCGTGGATCTTTGTATATAATCAGAAACTTAGATAGTGTAGATTTCTATTTAGCCTTAAACCTAAGCACGAGCCCTCTTTTCATTTTATTTTGGCCTAGCTAGTACGCAACAATTTTTCTGATATATAAACAGAATTGACTTTACATAATATATATACGCTTTACTGTACTGCGTTGCGCAGCTCGCGTGTCCCACGGATCTTAGCTATACGAACCCTCATCGTAATTTAAAGTGCCTGAGTTTTTGCCTCTTTGAGCTCAGCTCAATGTAATGTGTACGTCCGCCATAATATCTTACGTACCACATTACACATTCCACAATTATAATTTGAGCCACACTGGGATCTCGTTTTTTTTCTCTTTACAAGACATTGTGCGAATTAATTGTTCAACGAGTACCCACGGTGCATTGAGTAAATACCTCCAATTTGCACGTTGAAGTGTCTGCTACTACGCATTCTGATTCTTATCCTAGCGTTCTTCATGGTTCAACGAGCGATAGATCCAGCGGTCGGTGACTGTAAAGTCATTCCAGGTGATGAAGCCTATGTGTTATAAGAACGATCAAAGTGTTTAACTCGGCACCTTCGTCTTCACCAATGTTTAGGTATAAACTTCGCACTGCGTCCTTTGCACGTATTGCGCACTCCGATTTCGAGTTTTCTGGTGGTAAAAAAATGGCATGATGCCCTGACGTGGAGCTCACAATGACCTGTAGTACGTTACTGATAAGCTGGATGTGGCTCAGCAAGCCGAGCTAGCTTGAAAGCGCAGTAATCGCGATGACTTTTGCAAATCGGATTACATCATAATCTTGCATATAATCTATCGGAAGCTGCTCGTCATGTGGTGGCTGATCCCTTGCAAGCCGATGCTAACGGGCTTCCTGCTGATATAAAGCGCACTTAAAAGTTGTTACACTCTCACGAGAGCATTTTGACATGTTACGCCACCACCCCTGAAAAGTATAAATCAGCAGCAGCTGGATGAAAAGTTGCAAGCATATCAGAGACAGATTAGAGCGTTGACTATTCGAAGTACAAACCACGACGTAGACGTTAAGGTGGAGGGTCACCACCTCCAATTCTTGGTGTAAGTAGTCCAGCTTTTATAGCTACTGTCCAAGTCTCTAGCATGAATCAAGATAGAGCCCCACCTCATAGTGAATATGAATTGCTCTTCGCAATTTTGTCTGATCTTATCGGCAAGTTTAGACTGAGGGCACGCCGACTATCTCCGATAATTAACGTGCTATCTCCACTAATACACGATATTTCTCTAATGCGATCGTACCGATAGACCTGATACGACTCCAGCGGTATCTTTACTACCAAAATGAAGATGTTTAGCTGCAAAGGATTGTGGAGACGTTGCTTTGTATCAATGATATGCTTCACATCTAGATAAGTCGTGATATTGGTGTCGCCAACATGTGATCAATCAACAAAACCGTGCTATGGCTCGAACAGGCTCTAGTGAATAACAGGATATGTTGGGTATTTTGAAAGTTTGACAGAATTCCTTTTTAGCTGAGACTGTTTAACGATTGCATGTAGCAAGGTCGCAACTTCGCGTTAAAGCTATATATACTACAAGTTTAGATAAGTCAGCACATTAAAGAATAGCTTTCAATCCCTTCAAACTAGTGTGTGTTCGATTAGCATTCGACATCTGCATGTTGCTTCTACACATCCAAGCATTCAAAGATAGAGCTGTGACCTCATCACATGATGTCGTGTCAAAAACGCTCGTAGTTGTGCTATTAAGTGTAGCACGATAAAAACATAGCAAGTATATTGTGTCGACATCCGCTCCCTCTGCATGACCGAAGCGACTAAAGCGCATTGTCAAGGGAGCGTGGAGTTCCACCAAATCTGAATAAAGTATGGAGTAAAACTTGAAGAGTCTTGCAGTGCGTGATTCAATCAATACAAAGTCCAATAAATAGAAGCACCCTGGTAGCTTTGCGGGTCATGCATTTACCGCGTTCCGTAGACCTACGTCTTGGTAAAACTGCGAAGAATATAATATTTTTAATTTAAGCTGCCATTACAAAATAAGCCAGCATTTGCTGTATAAAGCAGATGTCGATTCAAAACAGTGAACACCATAAAATCGCGTTGGCAAAAAATCCGCTGAGATCAAGCTTTTCGTCACTGTTGACAATATCGCTGACAAAAGCGAAATGACTCACCTTACCCAGACCACAACGAATAACCTGATACCGGGATAACCAAATGCGTCGTTAGGAAGACAAAAAACGAAGCAAACGCTAGATAAGAGCGTTCTGTCAGCCCCACCAAAATAGTCAAAGTACGCCGATCAATGCAACGATAGTTCACTAATTGACGCGTCTCCCCCATGCGTACATTAATGATCGCCCTTTTTGAACGTGTTGAATCGCCTGAATATAATCCTCATATTACTGCATGACTTTTTCAAGGTGACTTTCGCGTTCATCGACCACTTTCTGGACAAGAGGTCCCATATTTAAAAATCAGCATATGTAGGTTAAGCAGGCAAGCGCTGTAATACAGTAATTTTTGCAATATGATAACCTAAGCAAACGCGCGGCTGAACACCTTTACAAAGCGGCGTCCACTACACTCTTCAAGGCTTTCTACGATGCAGTGATTTTTGCATCTGACTTATGCATTGTTCTTGAGCCTTGTTGATGTTTGCGGGACGTCACATGTAGTGGCTTATAAACGTGGCGACGCTCTCTTTCACACTAGAATTACATCGGCTCAAGCATTCCCAAAATTGTATGCTCGACGAAAGAAAAAATTTTCTACCTTCGATAAGAAATGTTGTAACGACGCTGCTACGCACAACGAAGCATGATATGTATATTTCATATATATATCAAGGTAAATCAGGGGCACCTTAAGGGCACACTTCATTGCAAAGAGCTCGATGCCATACCAAGATAGTTTCTTTTCTACACCTTTGATAACCAAACATACTCAAACGCGACCACACATTCATACCAAACTATACATCCGTTGTCGCTTGCTTTGCACGACTCAGGTCGAATATATAGCAGGAAATTTTCGATAGTAACGAAGCAGCTTGGACAGCTGCTTTGCCAGACGATTGATCATAATTTGTACGTTATACAGTCCTCTGGTATGTCTGCCACTTCCAGAGCATCCTGGTCGGAGTAATTACCGCTGTGAGGAGTCTATCGCTGTCTCCCTCATCAGCGGTTGATGAATGCTATCAAGGGCCAAAGAAACCAAACAAATTTCTGTTCGTAAACCTATATTTTTAAAGATCGTCGTTTGCATCAAAATTGTGGCTGCATATCGCTTATTAGAAGCGTGCACAAGTCGCCATGTTTCATTACCTTCTAGCACACAGAAGTCAGTGCTGAGTAAGAAAAAGTATTTTCTTGCGCCAAACAATTTTGGGCTTTACAGTCTATAAAGCGCCAATGATGTCACATGGCTCCACTAGTATAACCATTACCATGTAATGTCATACTTGGCCTAAGAACCAGGTCAATTCCAAGGTGCACTAATCAACACGTGTGACGATCTTTTGTCACCTCCTTCCGATAGCTCCTCAATAGAGAATTACAAGAGCTCGACGAATTTGTGAGGCTGATTTCCCCACTCTATGCACTCATTACTCTGCAGGTTTCCTCAATTACAGCTCGCTTAAGACGGACGATAAGCTCGGCCTCCATTTCGGGAGCAGTCTAATCACTTCGGTGGCCCATTTTGCGATTCCTTGCATATGATCTAAGGAATTATTGTGTCTACACTATAAAAGCTTCTACCGGAGGTAGTGAGGGGAGATATTCAATCCTATAGTTACCTCCGTCACTCCGCTCACTGTAAAATCATTTTCGGCTAGTTACCCGCGAGACCTTGCTCCTTCGCGCTGAAGACCAATCCCGCGGTTGTGCTGAGTCAATCGTACTGTTCTATCGTGACATAAATGAGCTATTCTATATTTTCAGGGCGTGGCTCTTCTAATCGATATGTATATGGTAATCCCTTGACTCTACTTAATCCAGCAAGAGATCTCAATATTTGGTCGCTTCCACCAGCCCTAGCACAGGTGACAACAGCTTGAGCTATTATCGCTCATCCCTCCATCGCAGCCAGCGTGTATCAAGAACTCCTTTACAAAGTCTTCTTTTGTTCATAGATACCGATGCTACGATATCTTACCTCTTCGTAGTTACCTCTCCATAAGCTACCTCTTCATAGGTCTTGTCATAGACTACCGCTTCATTGGTACCGACTTATCGGGAAACATTAAGGTGACGAAATTACGAAGAGAGGTCCGTGAAGCACGTGGACTACTATTTAACGAAAAGGTACTTGAGCACTAGATGGCAGAATGCAGAGTAAGTATATTAAAGGGCCTTAGTTCGCTGCGCTACCTCTAAGCCTATCTCGAACAAATATTCTTCTGAATTCTTTACTGGATTTACGTACTATTATGCGCTTGTGGATAGCCTCTTCGCTGCATACTTCACTACTTGGATAGTCCATGAAACCGCAACTACCGCCATTCGCCTGTCCACACCGGAATATCGATACAAACCGGTTGCTTTCTCTGCGCCACTAGTCTGTATGACGAGGCGCTTCTTCGACAACACTCCCACTCGACTCGGCAGTAATTGGTTGCTTGATTCCTAACATCTTACGAAGAAAGTCAAACTGAGCTGCAGTGATCGGCTTGGTCATCATGTCGGCCTTCATGGCTTTGGTAGAGCAGTACAGCAAAATCACTTGACCTCCTTCGACCTTCTCACGTACAAGGTGGTAACGTATGTCGATGTGCTTGGTTCGTTTATGAAACTCGGGATTCTTGGCCAGTGCAAACGAGCCTTGGTTGTCTTCAAAAATCCTGACCGGATCCTCGTCTCTCATCTCGCCAAGCTCGCATAGAAACGTCTTGGACCAAATCGCTTCTTGTGTTGCCTCTATTAACGCCATGTACTCCGCTTCTG
>NW_020187183.1:372526-373124 GCF_900000015.1 Plasmopara halstedii | reverse complement strand
TATCGAAAAGAGCTCCAACGACTCGTTTGGAGCACGGGATAACTCAGATGATTGGCTGTCGGAGTTCCTTACGAAAAGGATTGAGTATCACTCATTGCCATCGATTGCGTCGCTACCAAACTTCATCGAGCAATCACTGCCTGTGAAGATTCGTATGAACCCGGAGGTTCTGTCTGTATGGTCATCGTTTCCTGGTGGCCTCAGCACGAATGTTCGAGAGAAGCTGTTTGCCGTGGATGATGTAACATTGTGCGAAAAAATCAGAAGGAAAATCGAGAACATGCTGGAACCGCTTCGAAGTGGAGACACAAAAATTTCTTTCATTTTGTTTTGGAATACAATGATTCGCGACCTTTTGGATTTTGTGTTCGTCAATGCTCGCCGGGAACGTGATACGAACCATCATTCATCTACTGCAAAGCAGCGACCAGACTTCATGTTCTTTTTGAACGACGTGTGTGTATTTCGTGGTGAGGAGAAACAACCAGCTGTTGATATGCAGATTCCTCGTTTGGAACTCAGCGAAAAGCTGATCTGGAGCTACGGAATTATTCCGTACTTATTTGGCTATGCTGCCTCGGGCTACAAGATCCAATTG
>NW_020187183.1:371716-372516 GCF_900000015.1 Plasmopara halstedii | reverse complement strand
AGCTTATGCATCCACCGTTCATCATAAACGCGTAGCCACTTGTACTGCGTCGAGTCTCAGCCTAATCCGCATCCGAATCCGAATAGCCTTAAAGTCCTTCTTCACTTGTTGCCCGAAATTTGATACCAAAAGTCTTGGTGCCTTGAATGTAACGAACACACGCTTGAGTACTTGCCAATGTGTAGGACACGGATCTGTCGCAAATTGGCTAAGAACTCCCACAGCAGCAGCGAGGTCCGGCCTAGTATCAACCATCAGGTACATGAGGCAACCAACAGCGTTGCGATATGGTACATTGATCATCGTTTCTTCGTGCTTGCAGCCGCCTTCACACATAGCCTTGGTCAACTCGAGTCCTGGATCTTGAGGGGTCTTGACCGAATTGCTATTTCCCATTCTGGTCAGACGCATCGAAACACTTCCAGTAGACTCATCTTGTTCAATCACGATGCCAAGAAAATTCTTGAGTCGGCCCAACCGTCATATCAAAACGCTCGCTGAGTGCGTTCTTTGTTGACTTGAGTAACCCATTATTTTCGCTTGCAATCACCAAGTCATCAACGTAAAGAGCCACGAAGATCATGTCATCGTCATTTCTTTTGACGTAGATGCAGTGGTCGGATTCACACTTCTTGAACCCCAGCTCGAGCATAAACTTATCGATTGTCTGGTTCCACATTCGAGGTGATTGCTTTAAACCATACAACGAGCGCTTGAGATGACAAACATGATCTGGGTGCTCTTCATTCTTGTAACCATCCGACTGCACCATGTAAATGTCTTCGTCAAGTGATCTATTT
>NW_020187183.1:371534-371706 GCF_900000015.1 Plasmopara halstedii | reverse complement strand
CTTGCGAAAATCGACCAACAGATGCTCGATACGTTTGAGTCCTGGCTTTCTCAGACATCAAACTGCATCGACTTTGTATTGTTTCCCTGTTCTCCCAGGTCTTCCTGATTGCACCTTCGCTAATGCCATATTCTCTCGCCAAACCTCGTTTACTCGGAGGAATTGATTTGTC
>NW_020187183.1:369764-371265 GCF_900000015.1 Plasmopara halstedii | reverse complement strand
AGTCGACTTCCTCTAACTCCTCGACGAGGAAATCCGTCGCTCGGGGTGGGTGCAGTTCGTGGCGCTCGGTTGCCGATGGCTTGGGATGTGCTTCCTGTGAAGCTGCGGACGGACTGTCCGGAGATGCACCGTGTGCAGAAAAAGAAACACTTTGCCCGCAGGCACCCTCGGAACAAGCGAGGCTGTAAAATTTGCGTGTCATAGAGCGGATAATGTTCAAGGATGTTCTTAATAATGTAACGATATCTCAAACACGGGAGCCTCGTACGCTCTCTTCTTCTCTTCTTTAGAGAAGAAAAGAGTGTGAATTGTGGATATTCACAATTTTGATGGAGGAGAGTGTAGCGGGTTTAGACATACCCTTGTATGAAAGGGCGGGTCACACCTTAACTACTTAATGGTTTGACGTAACCATGACAAGAAGCCATAACGTGGCTGAATTGCCACCGTTAATTTAGGTTTCACTATATTAATTATGCAGTGGGGCTGCCTTAGCAAAGCGCTTGAGGAAGCGTATTTTAGGTCACCGACCTTTTGTCCTTTACAAGAACCAAGTATGAGTAAGCGGATCGCAATCCGCTCACTCCAAGCGTAATTATTGCCTTCCCAGGGCTATTTGACTCTTCTGTTTAAATTCAAAACTGAATTCATTTACTTTTTTATCCTAATTTTAGAAGTCAAGATTTCCCGATGTATCTGTTATCAGGGTACGTGTAACCCTGTTACACCCTTCCCCGTTTAGATTGAGAACATTGACAGTTCCAATCGATTATCGCCGCAACGAGGCCCGCGTGTCCGTTAGACTCTGCAACTTAATTTGTTGGAAAAATAAAACAACTTACTTGCTCAATGAGCCTGTGTCAATGACACCAAAACTTCCAAGTCTTGCAGGTTCTGATGGCGAGCATGGGCAGAGCCCAACATCGTCTCCCGCACTCGGTGCAACGTCAAAAAGTGCGTCTGCAGCACCGAGGGATGTATAATCAAGGATCGATGCGCACAAACGTCGCGCTCCGCACACGCTTTCAGTGCCGAGTGGCCTCGTTGAGGATGTGGTCGACTATGAGTCTGACACTCCTTTTCCCCATGGAATGACGAGGATGGCGAGCTACGCCAGCGGCGTGATACGAGCTCTGCTCGCGCCTTGCAAACCCCATGTCCGTTCCCTGACTTCTCGTCAACTGAGGGACGTGGTGTAATCACCAATGACCTTGACGGGGAACAGAGGCGGAAGGTTGAAGCTGCCCATAAGGCGGCTCTTAAGTGCGCCCATCCACGGCCGCTCATTGACCCAATTGTTTAGTATGGCTTCCGCCCAGCGGATCACGCTGTGGAAGCGAAGGACGCGGTAACTCGATCGTTACGCGTCCATATCATTGGGCCCCCGGCCAGAACGGATGATGAACATGCCACACGGAAAGCTCATTGATCTCGTTTCTTGGCCCCACAAGAAATTCCATTAGACGTTTATCGCACTCGTCTATGTGCTCAACGATGTGGT
>NW_020187183.1:367983-368447 GCF_900000015.1 Plasmopara halstedii | reverse complement strand
TCTGCTTTTGTGGCGTCTGATGCTTGGATTTCTAAGTTTATGGAGCGCAATGATCTCTATCTGCGCAAAAGAACAAATTTAACAGTTTTTCGGACGATGTGCTTGTAGGGCGTGCCGTCAGCTACATGAAGTATCTTATAAGTAATCTCCCGCGTTTCGGACTTGAGAGAATTATATTAATGGACGAAACCGCTGTTTATTTTGAGGATCCACGAGATACAGCCGTCGACATCACCGGAGCACGCCATGTTGTTCTCCGTTCGGCAGGGTTTGCATCCATGCGGATCACGATAGTGTTAGTTGTGACTGCAAGTGGCCGGAAGCTTCCACCACTCGTGATTTGGAAGGAGAAGAAAGGAAATCGCGCTATATCCACTGTGAACTCTGTGTGGGTGGCTCATCAGCCCAAAGCTTGGGTGGATCCTGAGCTGCTATCGGGCTGAATTGACCGTGTGTTTCCACCC
>NW_020187183.1:365611-365716 GCF_900000015.1 Plasmopara halstedii | reverse complement strand
TTGGTATTTACAAGGTTTTCAAGGACAATTTATCGGGTTTAATCGACCAATGGAAGCAGTCAGCGGCCGTTAGATACACCCCACGCGGCAATCCCCGCCCTCCAG
>NW_020187183.1:365388-365601 GCF_900000015.1 Plasmopara halstedii | reverse complement strand
TCGGTGCGCGTCTAGAGGCGTTTTTAAATTACGAAAACGCGCTGCTAGAGCACCTGCACCAGAAATTGTCTGCTTCATTTGCGTCTATGACGCCACTGCCAGTAATGGATGACTTCTTTCGCCCTAAGCCGCTCATGGTGAGTGTCAAGGTCCTTAAGTGGAAGGATGGAGAGAATCTTTTGCTCTGGGTGAGAGAGGTCGAGATGGCCATCA
>NW_020187183.1:359602-365378 GCF_900000015.1 Plasmopara halstedii | reverse complement strand
CGAATTGTAGACCTCCTGTCAAAAGTGATCGATTTCTTGAGGCTACTAATAAATAAGACCGATCACTATTCGTAAAAATCCGTTAGTTGTAGGAACTATTCGAGGTGGTTAGTTTTTTCTTTTTGAAGAATGATGGAGCAATTTCTTTCAGAAGGTCAACTGAACGTGAATCTAGTGGTGTGCTAAAGGATTATCTGCAAATGCAAGACTGATTTAGACACATGCCGCAAACTTCTAACATGTTTTTTCTGCTTCTTTATAAATTTAAAGCAGAATAGCATTTTGTCTAGCTGATTGTGACAACCTGAAACAAAATACACACTGACTTCAGAAAGTGTTAAGAAAATATGAGCTGGAATATACTTTCTACTCGAAGGCATCACCTTTTCTGTCTGAATCACAAAGGCAGCCAAGCGTATGCCCGATAAATCTGTCGTAATCTTGCTTACATGTCTCATCCATAGGTTTATATAAAAGCGCGGAATGTTTCGTAGTTCTTCACCATGTCCGCAATTTTCCCTGCAGATTTTCAAATGACGACAAAATCCATCATTTGAATCAGTGAAAGTTCTGCATGTTCGACAGATATGTTTCACATTTCATCATTCTTCGAGCTTCGCCGAATTTTACACCACACTGTTTAAGCACTTGAAAGCATATTCCGAATCCTGCAATTCTTGAAAGCTTATGCTAGAGTACTTCGAATGGCTACCTATATATTATTGGAAGTTTAAAATTCACATATATATTTTACAAAAATTTGGTCTTCACATTCATCAAAGTCAAAAGATGATCGGCGACTTTGAGTACTTGCAGCAACGCGTGGCGCTTCGTGTGGACATCATGCAGCGCTATGTGGTAGGTGTGGCTGAGATAGTTTTGGCTCCTCGAGCTGCTGAGCTGCGTGTACTACGTCTGCATGCGCGACAATTAAAGGTAAAGAGTGTACGCATTGACGGCGTACAGGCGAATTTTGAGCAACTTAATTTCTTGGGCGAGATTGTTGATGAAAACTACCGGGATTTAGCGACGTTTGACTTATTTTATCGTGGCGCGATTGTTGCTTCTAAAGAGGGTGAACTTATTATTGAGATTCCACGGGAAATTACGTTTAAAGTGGACGAAGAGAATGCTGAGGATCCAAGCAACTTGAGTGATTCTCGGACTGACAATGAGGACAACGAGACAGATGTTGGTACTTCAAAACAACAGAAGGTTACACTTGATGCATGGGACCTTGACCGCTATCCCAAGAGCTCTACAGGCTATAAACCTGTAATTGTACGAGTCGAATATGACATTACCGAGCCCACGGGCGGTCTAAGATTCGTTCTACCAGACGACCAGTACCAGCCTAAAAGGAGCCCTCATATGTACACGTATTGTGGACCATTTGGTGGTCTTTGTGATGGAGCGCGCTCATGGATGCCATGTCGAGATACATTACGAGACGCTTGTACATTTCGGATTGAACTTACGGTACCCGATTGGTGTGTAGCTGTTTGTAGTGGACAAATGGTGCAACAAGTTTTAAATCCAGAGACAGATGCTGATGGGGGACAATGGAGAACTTTCAAGTATGTAGTTAATCCTAAGACTAATTGCTCGTCTATTGGCTTTGCGGCAGGACCTTTCCGACTCTATGTTCCTTCTGAAATGCCCCGAATGACCCATTTTGCACTCCCAGAATGTTTTGAAGATCTCGTACACTGTACATCTAAGTTATCGTCAGCCATGACGTACTTTGAAGGAGCGTTAGGAGTGCCATATCCATTTAAGACTTATCAGCAAGTGTTTGTCGAAGATTCCCCAGATCAATTGCAATATATTGCGGGAGGTGCCATTATGGATCAGAATTTATTACATGGCCCTCGCATTATTGACCGTGAATTGCCATCGCATTTGGCGCAAGTAAAAGCACTTGTAGGTAGTTGGATTGGCGGTGCAGTTGGAATTCAGAGTACAAAGGATGCATGGGTACTTATCGGCGTTGTTGGACATCTTGTTAACACATATGTTCGCTCTATATACGGTGAGGAAGAGTATGGATATCGTATTCAACTAGCGATGGATGCATTGACGACAATGGAATTGACTACGGATCAAAACTCCCCTGCGTTGCTGTCCTCAGAAGTTGATGTGTACTCAGAATACGACCCATTGTCTCTAACGCTTTTGGAAATAAAAGCCCCTCTTGTGCTGCATATGATCGAACAACGCGTAGGCCCTAAACATTTAAGTATTGCAATTCAACGAGCGGTGTCTGGTTTTGGATCTGGTACTAGTTCTGCAATTAGTGGTGGGGCTGATGCGGCTGCGAGTGGGGATGGAAACAAAGAGGACAGTTCTGGAAAGACAAACGAAGACAAAAGGAGCGCCGATGATGAGGGTGAAGCTGGTGGAGATAATACGACTGGCAGTGCATCAGGAAAAGGAGGAAATGGTGTGACTTCGTCGGAGCCTCTGACCACACTTTCGTTCTTGAAAACTGTAAAGACGATCGCGGGTGCTGCTGGTCAGGACCTCACCAAGTCGTTTCTTACGTCGTGGATTATAGAACCTGGAATGCCTTTTTTTACGGTCGGATACTGGTATAATCGTAAGCAGACACAGGCAGAAGTCGTAATGCAACAAGAGATTCCTCCTGGAGGAAAGCTCTATACAGGTCCAATTACCATAACTATAGTTGAAGACACAAGTGAGTACACTTACCAGAAGCGAATTGAGCACAAACGACACAAATTTGACTTTCCATGTCACTCGAAAGTTCGAAAGAAACGACGAAAACGACAGGGACTTGCTGATCCGGATGACTCTGTATCTGTTGGTGGACCAGGCATGGGTTTGAATGATACGCCAGTCTTTTGGGTGAAGATCGACACGGGATGTGCTTGGTTACGGCATGTCGTGATGCATCAGCCAGATTTTAATTGGATGGAGCAGCTGCTGTCAGACAAAAAGGTTGGATCGCGTGTACATGCTGCTCGTGCCTTAGCACTTTTTCATAGACCTCACGAAAAGCCTAATGTCATGTCTTGTCGAGTTCTTACTGAGTGTATGAGTGGATTAACAACGCACTCGAGACGACTGCGTGCCGAAGCAGCTCAGTCACTTGGAATTTGGCAATCCATTCACGCACCTCTCACAAATGCCAACACTTCGCTTCCTATTTGGAAAGCGATGCACAACCTGGTGCGTATATTTAAGGAGCACTTCTTTGACCGGGCAACCGATATGCCAATGCCTAATTACTTCTTACCCTCGGGTGGTAAAGTGATTTTAGAAGCGCTAGGTGCCCAACAGGCATCGGTCTCAAGTAAACAGATACAAGTTCAAGACTATGCTGCTGGTGAATACGAGATAAAAAAAAGTATTCCTAAGGCACTGGCAATGGTACGAGCTCAGAATGGCAAGTCACCACCCGAAATTGAGACTTTTTTATTACAGCTGCTGACAGAAAATGACAATTCAAAAAATTATGTGGAAATGGACGATCAATCGCAAGTAGCGGATGACTGCTACTATGTTGGCAATCTTGTCCTTTCCCTATCCGTACTGAGTTTTGATCGTCCTGCACGCTCAGAAGAAGGCGATGTGTTGGTTGTACGCGAGATCTTGCGTTACCTGCACTATGATCAAGTCCAACCCAGTTACAACAAGACGATCACAGTGTGCTGCCTCGAGGCTTTGTGCAACTTCGTGCTGGCTGGATGTTGTGAGGAAAAGATCGTCAACTTTTACTCTTTTTCGTCGCCAAAGCACTCAAACTTTGTTCGTAAAGCGGCAATCGAGAGTATTTTACGTCTGTATTTTGCTGAGGATCCTAACGGTCCGAGTGGTGAAGGCAACACTGGACTTGGCTACTCGATTAACTCAGGTGTACGGAGGAAGTCTAATCGACAAAAAACATCTTCTTTGCTTGCAACAAGTTATGGAGCCACAGCTGCAATGTTGTGGCTTTGTGAGTTTCTTAAAGCGGAACAATCTCCGGGAATCCGCTTGTTTGCGGTCCAGGTATGTCTTAATTGCATGCGTGGGTTTCCGCCAGGTGTGGGGAAAGAAGTGCTCGCGACATGGGATCACAGTTACACACTGGGATTGATGAATTATATTGAGATGAGAGAACCTACATCTTTTGTTCTCAAAAGTCCAGAAAAGGACAAATTTTTTGAGTTATTCGATCGCCCTAACTTGTCAAAACTTCGTGATGATAGCAGCTCTGCCAAAAGAATTACAGAAGAGTTGTGGAATCTGATGAACATGACTGCAGCGATGGACCAGAGATTGCGAGTAGCATTAATTGTTTTGTATCGAAAGGTGTGGGGTGAAACGACCCCAATTGCAGTGGCACACATTGTTCAGGACAAACCAGCGAATTGGGCAGGAGGCTACGAAAGCCTTCGACAGATGATGGAGGATAGCAAGAATCGAATGCAGATGAATGGTGGACGTACTGGCCCAACCGTCCCCGATGACGGGGACCGCAAACGAGGGTTTTCTTCGTCTGCTAGCAGCCCAGCTGATGCAGCTTTGGAACAATTTCGTGGTAAAAAGTTCAAATTTAAGATGGGTGATACTACTTTTCGATCTCACAAATTATAAGCGAGATAGATCCACGACAATCCAAAACTTTGTCTTTCAAGTGACAAATCGACGCAGATGCACTATTGGTTATTTGCTCGGACATTACTAAGTCGCAGTGCTTCTTGTGGTTGTATTTAATATGAGTGGCAAACGTATATTAGAAATAGTTGACATCACTGTTCATCCATATATCGGCTAATTATCTTTATCGTGAATCTCAAGCCGAGCCAACTTATTGCAAACATCCTGCTTTTCACTCTCCTCTCTTGTCTTCTGTAAGGCCTTCACAAAGCTTATTACTGTTGGTTCATCAATATTCATCAATGCAATTCGTTTCACTGTCGTCATCTTTCCTTTCTCCTTACAAAATCTTACAGTTTCTTTTACAATCTCTTGAGCTCCCAAATCTCTCGGGTATCCGAAAATACCCGTCGAGATTCCAGGGAGTGCTACAGAGTCCACTTTCAGCCGATGCGCTTCCATCAACGCACTCCACACAGCCTCGTGGAGCTTTGTTGTGTGTTCAAGTGTCAATTTACTGCCCCTCACATCGGGGCCAACCGTATGAATAATGTGATTACATGACAATTTGCCTGCTGCAGTCGTGACAGCTTTGCCAACATCAAGCTCTCCGTGATCTTTAACCCTTTTGCTACTCTCTTGCTGAATCGAGATACCTCCTTTACGAACAATTGCTGCAGCAAGTCCCCCACCATGCATCAAATGACTATTAGCTGCGTTTACGATTGCGCCAGCTTTACAGCTCGTTAGATCTCCCTGAACTACCAGCAATTCGGGTCCACTTGCGCCAGTAGGATTCCATTGGCAGAAAATTTTCCCACCGAAATGGTCATCAGCTGAAGCCACATGAGGCATTCGTGGACTATTGCGATCTAATATGATGATATTTTTGCAATTCAAAATTCACTACTGTACATTACACAACTATAGTTTGAGTACACTATGATAATTAAATTAAACTTCACAATCACGAAAATGATGAAACTCCGAAAAGAAGGTCCCTGGTTAAACACATGAGTTACAAGCCGTTTGACACATCAGATGCTCTCGGCTTCAGTCCTGGTAGAAGCACACGACGTCAATTCTTGTGTGTATGCGTATATGAATTCCTTAAATGAATATTTTCAGTTTTGAATTTAAACCAAAGAATTTATTAGCCTTGGTCAAGGTG
>NW_020187183.1:359002-359592 GCF_900000015.1 Plasmopara halstedii | reverse complement strand
CAATTTAGCGTATGTCAAAAGCTGCTAAGGGCCTCCAAGGGAGCAATAACCGCCCGCACTTGACTCTTTTGGCGGTAAATTCCGACCTCGTCGGGATTACAGCAATAAGTTTATCGAGTTGGTCGATTTTTTTTACGTGGATACATACTCCAACAGCTCACGTTCCATCCTCACAGAGAATACGATTCCTTTACGACTCGCCCAAGAGGTTGATTACTAGTGCTACCAAGTGGAATGCGATTGCTGTGTGCTTTGCAATGAAAAAGTCCGCGTTATCAAATGAACAGGTGCTGGGCTCGTACGCTTGACCTTGGACCACCAAATCCGAAAAGTTCTAATGCAAGCAAGTCCTTAGTTAGCTCTACTAATCATACAGAATTCATTATTAGAATTTACTCTATTTGTACACTCATATAAATATATGTTGTCACTAGAGCATCCCGCTCGAAGTACTTACCACTGTCAGCGGAATATCACTCGCTCTCATGAGCAATTGATAATATCCATCGACCAAGTCGAGTACGCTGTACTTTGTACAGCCAATCATTTTGTTCTGGGGAACATTCTTTCTAGAAATTGGCGTTTGTGAC
>NW_020187183.1:358885-358992 GCF_900000015.1 Plasmopara halstedii | reverse complement strand
CGATATGAGGATGCTTTAAACTTGCAGTCAATTGAATCTCGTTGATGAACTTCGCTGTCTCTTGAAATGTAAGCTTCTTTGTCTGAAGCAATCGCTTGACCGCCACT
>NW_020187183.1:358491-358598 GCF_900000015.1 Plasmopara halstedii | reverse complement strand
GAGCTTCACAAGTGTCAAGCTCCGAAAGCAGAACTCCAAATGAATAAATATCGGCTTTCTCTGTGTACTTAGAGCTCTCAAGCACTTCTGGTGCTGTCCAGAAGGGG
>NW_020187183.1:357896-358481 GCF_900000015.1 Plasmopara halstedii | reverse complement strand
TCTTGACATAAACACATTGATCTGCCCCGCAACTCTTGAAGCCATTCCTCACGAAGACACGATGAATTGTCTTGTTCCAAACACTTGCTGCTTGTTCCAGTCCGTAGATAGCCTTGTTTAGCTGACACATATATCCTTGATCATTGTGGCACCTGACAGAACTTTCATAAAAAGGTTGCCCGTCAAAACGCTGTTGAGAAAAGCCGTGTCGACGTCTAGCTGCTTTATTTGATAGTCGCGTTCGGCATATACTGCGAGAATCAAATTCATGTTGGCGACCGAAGAATAAGTCTCGAAAAAATCGACGTCATGCTTTTGCTTGAATCCTTTCGCGACCAGTCGTGCCTTGTATCGCACGACATCGCCATTTGCGTTTAATCTTACCTCGTGGCTCCAATGTCCACGTTCGATCTTCTTCATGAGAGCGAAGCTCACCATCCATTGCTTCACGCCATTTCATCGCATCGCCGCTTGCCATTGCTTGGGCATACGTTGTTGATAGGTCCGTATCATCGTCAATGCTAACAGCGTAGGCAAGAACAGCTTCTGCAATTAGTCCATCATCGTCAATCCTAGTACGTTTCG
>NW_020187183.1:349329-357886 GCF_900000015.1 Plasmopara halstedii | reverse complement strand
TGTGGCTAGGTAGCCAGTAGTTATGCATGTATTTAGATTTTACTATATATATCTAGTATATCTTAACTTTTAAAATTAAGACAAAAAAGTAAATAAAAATCAGTTTTAAATATAACCAGGAGTTAATTAGCCTGTTGAAGGCAATAACTACTCTTGGAGTAAGCAGATTGCGATCCGCTAACACATCCTTGGTTCTGGTAAAGAACGAAAGGTCGGTGACTTAAAGTACGCTTCCTCGAGCGCTTAGCTATGGCAGCCCCGCTGCAACAAGAACATAAATTCCACTTAGCTGACGAGTGGTTCGGTGTTAGAGCTGTGGAGACTCAACATGTTTTAGTCGATAAGCACTTTTGTGCGCACGTCGCGAAACATTTTATCGGCTTAATCTCTCGCTACATGTACCCGTGCCTTGGTTAGTCAATTGATTCCGACAAAATCTTGGCGGTCAATTAGTATGGGATTTATTTTTGGTCTTCAAGAAGATGTGGCTCTGGCCGTGTGAAGCCAAATAACGATAGTGAAATTGCTGCACGACAGGCGTTACAGGTATCAATCAGCTCTGTTCGGTACTTTCATGAATTCACACCCGAGCTGACTTTTGCCAGTCGACAACTAGTGAGGCTTTAGATTTTCTTTCTGTAGAATCTGCATTGGCGCCAGCTAATGAGCATACTTTAATAGCATACAAATCTGCTGTATCTTTCGAGCGGTCAGCTCTGAGAGTGTTGAGGTTTGATCTGTTCGCTGCTCCGCACAACGTGGGCCACAGAATTTGACTTGTCAGTTTTGTGTCACAGGCAAACAAAGTCTATTGAATTTAAAAAGTTGTACCACAATGAAACGCGTCGTCATTGTACAAATCTACGTATCTGGGTAGCTCAAATGAAGATAACTAACTGTCTAGACCTATTAGATCGAAGCGACGTTTCACACTTTCGGTATAGAAATGCATCGATATTTTTCTCATTTTATTTATCGAGGCGGCCCATAGAAACTCAAATTTTCAAATGTGTCATTTAATGATAATGAAAAAAAATGCACTCAAAGCCAAGTTGTAGTAACAAGACGGGAATTCTTACCGGTGACGAAGTCTATGCTGAGTTCAACAACCCGTTCGATGCAAGATCTAGTACCAGAGAACTCTTCCCTTCATTTGAGGCGGCGTTGGCTACCGAGTCGTCGCCGAAAGAGGCCAACCAAAAAGACGTAGGTTCACCGCTAAATTGGAGCATTGATACGCTTGCAGAGCTGAAGCCCGTGGCGTTCTCGCCTCTATTACAGCAAAGAAATGCCACTTTTACTACCGGCTCGCCTTATTGGACTAGTAAATTTTTTGAAGATGAAACGCAGTTTAATGTTCTGCTGACACCTGCTCGATCACCACGAGAATTCACACGTTCAGCTACAGAAAAGAGGACACTCGTGCTGACACCTTTACCGCCAATGGAGCTCTCTCAACGCTGCAATGAGACTATTGCGCCATGGCAAACACCAAGAGAGGGGCAGGTTACTTTTTCTTTACGAAGACTGAAACGGTCTTCGCGACGGCGATCGGCACATCAGCCTATTACAACGCCATCTCACTCAGCTTTGCCACGACAGATCAAATCCAACAGACTCAACGTTGCCAAAAAAGTTAACATTGAGTGGCAGTCACCTGACATGAAACCACCGAAGTGGTCGGCGTCGCCTATCAGAATGGTGAACGCCACTCAACAGCAATGCTCAACACCAGTCACATCACATTTTGGTTTAATGGATTCATCACCACACGTGCTTTCATCTCGAAAAACTTTGTATAAGCAAAGTTCAAGACTGCGACTGTCTCTTGACCTCTCGCCCATTGCTTTTTCAATTCAAGAAGAGGGAAAAACCGAGTGCGAGGATGCTGAGAGCGGCAAGATTATGAATGGTACCTTACAGATCAGCTCGAGAAATCTTGAGTCTAGTAAGGAACGCGGTCAGAGTACATCGAGCCCTGCTCTCATGCTTAAACCTTCAGCAAAAAAAGTGGTATTGCAGCCGCGGTCTGTGACAGCATGGCAACGACAGCAAGCTTTTATGGAAGCGATGGAAGCAGAGGCTTGTAGTAGCGAGCCACGGATACCTTGATTTGAATATTTAAAGCCCTAATTTACAATGTTTTTAATCTCGTGGTGAAAGTATCATTTAAGCAACGATAGTTGCTTGTAGCCTAAAAAATAATTTAAAGTCTCTCAAGCACCTTGTTCGTCTTAGAATTGATGGCATGACTACGGCGCGGCACAATTCGCTGTACACGAAAGTCCCCGATCCAATATCCGTCCGAGTTCGGGGTATCTTCATGCTTCGCAGATGAAGAATTTCTCAAAGCATGCGCATCCGGCTTGTTAACAAATGTTGCGCGCCGAGAGCGCACACTTTGATTAGCGTTGCTTACCGTTCCGGTGTCTGCCCGTCGTCTTGGTACCCTGCGCTCCCTCCCTTCTGCTACGTGATTGATGCTGTTCGCGTCTATTTTTCTTGCCATAAATTTACTATTACCTGCAGCCGAAGACGAGCGCGGCCGCGTGGCATCTCGCAATTGAAGATCACATTCGGTGTTGCTGCTGCGCGATCGCACGTCCAGAAAACTTCTGGGGCGTAAAGAGGGAGCGCTGACGGGCATTTCGTTGACATTGACAACTCTACCACTCTCACTTTCATCATCCTCAGATTCGGTCTCAGACGGTGGCGCCATGATCATCTTCTTAAATTGATTCGACACTGCCCCAGGCGCCTCTAGCGCAATGGAGGGCGACTCAAAAGTTGTAAACTCATCTTGTCTATCCAGCCAAACTTTGTAATCTTCAATCTCTCGCTCTTCTCCCATCATTGTCGTCTGAGGTATGCGTGAGCATGAGTAAAAGCCCCTAGCATAGCGTCGTCGTCGCGAGTCCACAAACCAGCATATAAAAGCCACCGTGCTAATGATTATTGTATAGCGAAACGTCAAAAGCTGTACAAGCAGTACAACCAGGCGGACAATAGCGAGCACAAGTAGAAGTAACAGCGTTACGGACACCACACCAAAGAGCCGCAAGCCCATGACGGTAGCCTACTTTTGTATGTGATCTGCTTTTGTGCGCGATAATAGCGAAATGAACAACGGATTTTATTTGTCTGTATCTCGGTCGTTGACCAGAGAAGTTTCTGTCGCTGTATGGGGCAGCAAAAGAATACTGCCAAATAGCATGTGAACGTTTTATGCGGTTTTGTGGTACATGTACCCTCCAAAGACCATCGTGGCAACGTACTAAGATTTGTGGACATTGTAGACGTAACCTTTTTTATCGCTTTGTGTATCCTCTTCGATATGTATTCGTTGTTTGGGAGACAGGGTGCCTTACAAAATTTTGCTACCTGAGGGAAATATTTTGGAGCTCTATGTCTCTAACCACAACAGGAGACTGTAAATAAGTTTATTGACGAAGATTATCGTCTAAGGACATAATGATGGAATCATGACAATAGAAATGTAAGGTATCCATCGTAAGTCTGTATCACAGTTTTATATGTTCAACTCAATCAAGATTTTGACAACTTATTTTTGTAAACAGGTGTTCAGGTATCCAAAAGAAGTTTTCAACCTTGTTTTTGTCTCGTAAATATAAATTCAATACTCAGTAAGAAAGGCACGTAGGATTATAACATCCATGACATCCACAGAAAATATCTATCCATCTAATTTGCGATGGTACAATTCAGATTCAGGTCACATATGCTAGCCAAACTTTAGTTCTTCTTAGATAGCCAATCAAACACAACCACAAATGACATCCAGTGTTTCAAGAATCTCAGCAATAACAGGCGTAAATTTCTGTGCCTGGGAAAAGAGAGTGGCATTACACACAGACCGGATAGAGTATTGTTTTGCAATGTAGATGGGACAGCATTTTCTGAGTCGAGACTTAAGATTCCTTTATCCAGACACATAGTCTATGTGCGAGATAGTTCAATTGCCTGCATCCATGCCACTTCAAGGCCACAAGAATGTCTTCTCTGTAAATATCAGCGATTACAAGGACAGTAAGTACACAATCGCGGCAATTTACCGCTGGATCATAAATTATGAATGACTTATCATTTATTTAAATTTTTTAATGTAATGAAAGGTGGGTGCGCTGCATGGTCTATGCGCTTTACAATAGAAAGTTTGGTAGGCACAAACGAGAGCCGAGACACAATAAATTTTTCGAACCTTATGGTAATTTGTATTTATAGCAAATGAAATTTTGATTACTTTATGCAGCGACAGTCCACGTTCTGAGCAAAGACAATATAGTCTTACAATTTAGATAAATTAAACCCATTACGTGAGACTTGCAATCCAAGTGTCCCAAAGACCTCTTTTCTAGGAGAAACGTTGCAACGGCTCACAGAGTCCACGATAACAGTGCACAGATTTTAAGTTCGTACACAGCGGAACCAAGATCCTTTGGAGGACCAAAACTTGGCTTATTCTTCTATTCAAATAAAGAATATTTCTCTAGCACGAAGAGTCGAGAATAAAACCATGTGTACTGAATGCGTGAACTTTTGTGCAATCGTGTAATGTGTACGAACACCACAATGTCACCCGCCAAGATGTGGACCACAAGATAATTCACTCGCTCAGCAAAAGAAAATCATAAACGATACTCAGAGTTACTCACACCTTACATCGCTGCTTCTACGAGCCTCATCCACACCAAAAGTACTCTAGCTAACTGTAGAAATGTTATGAAAATAGTCTAACTGGCAAAATTGTAGTCTCCAAAAACATCATTGTGGGTTCGAATCCCACTTTTCCTGCACCGTCATAATCCACCAACCCTTTAATAAAGGTGCGGTTCTCGCGGCCGATAACCTTTGGAGAGGCAACCAGTGTATCGGGGAATGTACACGTTTAACTTTTATAGGATTAAGCAAGACGCACATTTATAAGCCTTCGCTCCTTCGTTCCTCTGTCCCTACGTTAACAAATTTTAGTTGCAGTCATGCAAAGCTAAATATTTTTCACAAAAGTGGGAATGATGAAAATGATACTACAAAATTCGTGGCTATTAGCCTCACTTACTATTGAACATTATGAAACATATATATTTAGTGCTAGCTCAAATTAGAATTTGCTCTGAATAGAATTTACTCTTATGACAGAATAAAAGCAAATAGGTACACAATTGAGCGGGTGATGTTGTATGCTTAGTTAGACCTTTTACTTCTGGCATAATTTTATTGAATAAATCATTTACAGTTCTGCAGAAATACACACTGCACTTTTATATGTCTGTGAATAATTATCAGCGCTAAAGTATCGGTATCTTTGAATCTGATTGGGCTACGTAAAAGAGATGTCTTCAATACACTCACTGGCTTGCTAACCGCGCGTCAAACATTAAAGACAGTTTACTTATGAAGAATAGAATGATACATATTAGTATCACTAGTTTCAAATACACGTATTCGCAAAATAGATTCGAAAAGACAAATTTCATTGGAGGCCGTCGGTCCAATTCTGGGAGGAGCGTACAAACTCAACGTATACGCGTTTGTTAACGAGGACTCTGACAGTCAACGTTTTATGTGTGCAAAGTGCACGGCAACTTTGTTGCAACTAGTAGTCAATCCTACGATCGATTTGAAGAAGGAATGTGTGGTCAGCGAGAATGAAACATTTTCAAAATGTTCGAGTACCTATCCCCGGTAAACATAGAACAGTTTAACAAGATTTTGTCTATGGTGGGCCCCCATGGGATTCGAAAGCAGGTGGCCGCTCACTTGATTTGAATATATTGGTGAGATACCTGTCAAATCGCTTTAGCCACAAACCGGAGGAAACACAATCGGCTTCCGCTATCGGCACACAATACGATAGTTTTGGTGCAATATGTGATATTGTCCGAGTTGACGAGCAACGATGTTGCCGAGTACCTTGAGCAAAGCTTGCAAGGCAGAAAAATGACAGTGGGCTCAAATCGCAAGATGAGATGAAAAAGCAATCGTATATTGCGGTCTTTAGATTGTATCTTTGCTGAGACAAGAATGAGCTTTTGTAACTCGTGGCCTCAGAGCGTATAACTGCTAAGACGCTTACTGGCTGCAGTAAGCTGGAGCCTCATGTGATGGAGATGGCAGGAAAATTAAGAACGAGCAGCTGGTTGTCGCGGTCTCCTGTGCCAGGATCGGTCTAGTTGGGCGACTGTACGTTGCAAGTAGTTCCCTACAAGAAGCGGTAGTACATGTGACCTACAATGGCTAACACTTACTGCAGGGAGAAAATATAGCTACCAGGCCTTGAGACTATTTTTAAAGGAAAACTCGACGCGCTCAGCGTGCGAGCAGTGAAGATTCACGAATCTGTGACGGGAAAAGTTATTTTCTCTGAATGAAATGACTGGGGCAATTTTAAATTGTAAAAGCCCCCTTCATTATTACCAAAAGATATACAGATGGAGAAAAAATAAATTAACAAAGTTTGTATCGGAGGAGAGGCTGAGCTTATGATCTGTCATGAGTGAGTCTGTCATTGATGACATTCGCAAAGCACACAGTGCGAGAGGTCGGTCGGCTTTCAACGACCAATTATTCTTTGTTGAGGAAAATTCAGGACATGGTGACAAACAAAAAACCATAACGAATGTTGCCCTTGGGACGTGAATTACGTTATGGTGTTGATATCATTTCCAACAATAACCCTCGCCTCGAAACAGTGACGAATTCTATCGTTTTGAAGCAGGAACAATGTTCGGTGAGACAAGGCATTTTCATTAATTCGACGCGAGATTTCCGTTTGTGAAGGCTGGCGGTAAGCGACGAATTATTAACGCTTGTAATAAAATAATATAACCACTATTATGGCGCATACACCGATTTGCTGCAAAACTACATGGTCGATTGTACCTTGTTGCTTGACCAAATTAATGGTTACTATCAAGTGCTCATGAGCGACATCTCATTGCAGTGAGTCCTTCAAAGGGGCGTGCTCGAAATGATTGATTATACAATAGGAACTGCCTAACGCTCCGGCGGTGTTCAATCAGCTGGTGGCTCAGCTCTTTCGGCAGCATCGTGCCTTTACTTATATCTATTTTGACGATATGCTCGTATGTAGACTATACATCACAGAAAATTGGATATGCACATCCAATTAAAAATTACGAGCAGTGCTCAAGTGTATGCGCTTTATCAGCCATTCGCTAATATGATCAAGTGCGTCTAAGCGCCAATGCGCCATTCTGGCATGCTGCATTGATAAGTACAGTCATCGGACCAAATCAGCATAGAATAGGACCATCGTTGATTTGCTTATGTCTCTGACGAAGGGCTAAAAAGTGAATCGACCTGGCCAACTATTTCCATAGTATAGCGCAAGTTATTCTACGATGGCGCAACCCTGTCCTCAATCGTTTTTAAAGGGATGTCAACTGATGCTGGAGGGATAGAAGCTGTTTTTTGTCAGCGGCGAACACAGAAGCGTGATAGTAACGTAATCTTAACCCCTCATAAAATGCATCGGTCATTTTTTACCGTCTGTGGCTTTCTGGCCTGTACCATAAGCTGTACTCTACGCAGAGCAGATGGCATTGGATAAGATCGCGCGATCACATTTGAGTCTTTCCAGCTTAAAGCGACAGGAATTTACTTTTTCATCTATGACAGAGTAGGTTTCGCTATAAAAGGTTTACTTGTCAGGTTAAGGGTACACGTACTTGGTCCCAAATCTATTGAAGTCTATACAGATCGTGGTTCGTTGCGGACAAGGACATCGTTGCTGCACATATAACAGAAAATTGCAAGATGGTCATATAAATTGTTCAACAATATGGTTTAGGCCAGGTCGGCATAATGTGATAGCAGAGGATCTCTCGTTGGGCCCCGGTCATGAGATGTCGCATGCCAGAATGGTGACGTTGCACACCATACCCATCTCGTGTGACACACACCTCTGTTACCAGGGTACGTGTAACCCCGTAACACTCTCCCCCTTTAAGATTGAGAACATTTAAAGTTCCAATCGATTATTGCATCAACGAGGCTTGCGAGTCCGCTAGACACTGCAACTTGATTCGTTGGAACAAAACGACTTTCGTGCTAAATGAGCCCTATGTCAACGACACTGAAGTCACCAAGTCTGGCTCGTTCCGACAGCGAACACGAGCAAAGCCTAACTTCTTCTCCCGCACGTGGTGCAATGTCTGACAGTGCGTCCGCGGCATCGAGGGATATAAAATCTAGGCTTGATGAGCCCGAGCGTCGTGCTCCGCGCACGCTATCAGTGCCGAGTGACCTCGTCGGGGAAGTGGAGGTGGTCGACTACGAGTCTGACACTCCTTTTCCCGCATGGAATGACGAGTGAGGCGAGCTGCGCCAGCGGCGTGATACGAGCCCTTCTCGCGCCTTGCGGACCCCATGTTCGTTTCCTGACTTCTCGTCACCTGAGGAACGTGGTGTAATCCCGATGACCTCGACGGGGCACAGAGGCGGCAGCTTGAAGCTGCCCGTAAGGCCGCTCTGATACGCGCCCATCCACGGCTGGTCATTGACCCTCGTGTGGAAG
>NW_020187183.1:349049-349319 GCF_900000015.1 Plasmopara halstedii | reverse complement strand
TGGCGCATATTCTATTGTACACGACGCTGTTGAGAAGACAAAAAAGGTTTACCACTTTTCTAATAGGGAGCAGTGAATAAATAAATTATTTTACGATTGAGTTTGTGACATTCTTTAATGTGAAACTTTGTCAAAAGCTTTCATAGTAATTTGTCTTAAACGCGCAGTATCTATTGGTTGTAACGCTTTCTTCTACAGCTCTGAAACTCAGCTACAAAGTCGAGGTGGCGGAGAATACAACGTGGACGGCATTCTGGAATATGGCGACTA
>NW_020187183.1:347842-349039 GCF_900000015.1 Plasmopara halstedii | reverse complement strand
ACAGTTCCAATCGATTATTGCCTCAACGAGGCTTGCGTGTCCGTTAGACACTGCGTTGAATCGAAATGACTTCCGTGCTCAATGAGCCCTGAGTCCACAACGCTGAAGTCACCAAGTCTCGCTGGTTCTGACAGCGAGCATGTGTAGAGCCCATCTTTGTCTCCCGCACGCGGTGCAATGTCAGACAGTGCGTCCGCGGCACCGAGGGATGTATACCATAGGTTCGATGAGCACGAGTGTCGCGCTTTGCGCACGCTATTAATGACGAGCGACCTTGATGAAGATGTGGAGGTGGTCGACTACGAGTCTGACACTCCTTTTCCCGCATGGGATGACGAGTATGGCGAGCTGCACCAGCGGCATGATACGAGCCCTGCTCGTGCCTTACGGACCCCAAGTCCGTTCCCTGAATTCTCGTCAGCCGAGGAGCGTGGTGTATTCACCAATGACCTCGACGGGGCTCAGAGGCGGCAGCTCAAAGCTGCCCATAAGACGGCTCTGAAGCGCGCCCATTCACGGCCGGTCATTGACCCTCGTGTGGAATATGGCTTCCACCCAACGGATCCCGCTGTGGAAGCGAAGGAGGCAGTAAATCGATCGTTACGCGTCCACATCATCGGGCCCCCGGCCAGAATGGAAGATGAACTTGCCACACGGAAAGCTATTCGAGGTCGTTTCTTGGTCCCACAAGAAATTCCGCTGGACGTTTATCGCACTCATCTACGTGCTCAACGAGGTGGCTCTCGTGTACCTGCAATGCGGACGATACCTGTAGTGCTTGCCTCTGGCGAAAGCGCTACAAATGACAAAGCGCCCTTTGAAGCGATGGGTGCAACGGCACCGGAAGCTTTCCTCACTGTATACCCTATCGTTAAGCATCAAGGAAGTGGACGTGCGTGAGGAGCGAAACCTCCGATTTGAGTTTGCCAAACTCAAGCCACGCCGTCGACTTTCTTCGAATTGTCGCCCTGCGACGTATGGGTTAAACCCTGATGTTCCCGCGAGCTCTGGGTCTTCAACCGCAATAGTTTGGGGCCACTACTTGAGCTCAGCTCATGGCCCTTCTATCTCTATGGCTATTGCCGGGAAGCGCGGGACGTCCTGATCGCTCCGATCAAAAGCGTGCACGGCAACTGGTCAATCTTGCCGAAGTGACACCTCAAACTCCCACGAGGTTTCGGAGTCGGGGTATCTTCA
>NW_020187183.1:347581-347832 GCF_900000015.1 Plasmopara halstedii | reverse complement strand
GAATTTACGGATCGAAGAAATCGGCACATTCTCTAATGCCACAGGCAGTAGATTCAGAGGCCCTTTCCAAGAATAATCACAATTAGTTCTCAGGAAGCGTTTGCAGTATCCCCCATATAACTCGATGAAGTTGAACTCACAGTGGAACTTGGGATAGAATATGATTGCCAAACCCGGTTGATTTTCCACTACAGTTTTCTCTAGCCATTCCTTTTGGCTTACGAAATCAGGCTGTTTGGGGAGGGTCTCTT
>NW_020187183.1:340670-347571 GCF_900000015.1 Plasmopara halstedii | reverse complement strand
GTTGGGATATTTTTTTTATATATGGCAAAAGTTGGGGCATTTTTTTTATTCTCTCATATCTTTAACATAATGGTATTTGTTACAAACGTTTCTTATACAGGAGGTCCAAAATTACATTTCATACAAATTTTTTTGAAGTCGTCTATCTTGATATGTAGCAAGGCAATTAAACTAAATGCAATTGCTGAGTGACTTTTACTTGCCACAATTGGATAGCCAACTTTTATCGCCTGTGTGATCGACGGAAACTGCTGCAAATTGCAAGCTTTATAGCGCATTGCGCGTTGATCCCATAATGCTAAAGTTCTGATCATACGTCAGCAAGTAACTATGTTAATCTCCGCAAAACATTTTCTGGCCAATCGATACATATTAAAAGTCCTAAGATCATCTCTTGGTTTATAGCAATACCAAACGTTTGTCATCAAGCTTTACCTCATAGTCTCTGCAAGCTTAATCATCTCACTCTTCAAAAAAGATTATATGATCATCTCGTCACAACTATATGTCTTCTGATTTTCAAAGAAATATTCTCGATTTTATGTAACAGATATCTTTCTTCAAGCGACGCGAAATTGTCTTATGATTGGTCTACGATCTTGAAGCTTGCTCGACACACTTTCAAGATCATTCATTCTCCATGAATCGAGACATTGATAATAACACACATGATGACGATGAAGAGGACACAACGTCAACATTAAATGAAGATGAAAGCCAGCAGACTGACGAAGATTCAAACATTCGCATTTACTTGCGTATGAAGCCGTCAAAAAAACCGTCAAACTTTTTTTCGTGGGATGAAGAGACTAATATGATGCAGTATGATATTCCAAAAGATGTTGCAGCTGGACTCATCAACAACTCGCGTACATCATACAAATTTCGATTTGATTCGGTCATTGGTATGGAAGCCAAACAGGAAGAAGTCTTTGACCGAGTCGGACGTCCTTGTGTCGAGAGTGCATTGAACGGCTTTAATTCGACCGTTTTTGCATACGGACAAACTGGATCGGGAAAAACTTTTACTATCACTGGTGGAGCAGAGCGATACGACGATCGCGGACTTATTCCTCGTGCGTTGTCAATGATTTTTGAGCGAATGCGCAATAACCACGAACAGATCATAGCTCACGTCTCATATCTAGAAATTTACAACAATCAAGGCTATGATCTTTTGGATCCGAATCATGAATCAACAACGTCGTTAGAAGATCTACCGCGTGTGGCAATGCTGGAAGATGAAGACGGAAACTGCCACTTACGCAACTTGTCCATGCATCCCGTCACAACGGAGGAAGATGCCTTGAATCTGCTCTTTTTAGGTGATACTAACCGTGCGGTGAGTGAAACGGTAATGAACTTGACATCTTCCCGTTCACATTGTATATTCACGGTCTCGTTGGAATCAAGAAAAGTGGGGAGTGAAGTGGTTCTACGCTCCAAGCTGCATCTTGTCGATCTAGCAGGATCGGAGCGAGCACATAAGACTGGTGCAAAGGGACAACTACTGCGTGAAGCTGCGTACATTAACACAAGCTTACACTATCTTGAAATGGTCATTGTGGCATTACATGAAAAGAATACCAAGGGTAGGACACATATTCCATATCGAAATTCCATGATGACATCGGTACTTCGTGACTCGCTCGGCGGCAATTGTAAGACGGTCATGGTCGCGACAGTGAGTCCTGAAAAGAACCAAACTGATGTACGTACGACATAGTTTCTGTACGTATCCAAAGTAGTTACTCATTGTCAAGAAGATGTAGGAATCCGTGTCAACGTGTCGTTTTGCTCAGCGAGTGGCGCGTGTCAAGAATGACGCGCGGCTGAATGAAGAAATTGATCCTGCAGTGATGATTCGCCAGCTTAAAGCGCGTGTAGCTTGCCTTGAAGAGGAAATTGCTGTCCTTAAGGGAGATGTGGTATGTCGTATCCACTTTTGAAGGAAGCGACGTTGAGATTTTATGAATTCGCACGTTAATTTGTAGAATGAAGGCGCAGAGCTCAAAGAGTACGAAATGGATAAGCTGCGACAAAAGTGTTTGGCGTTTGTAAATGATATGGATCCAGACGCCCACTTGTCGATGGGAGAGTTTACCTACACGAGGATGAAGGCATGTTTTGAAATTCTTAAGGGTATGGCAAAAGGTACAGGTGAGTCAGCAGCGTCTGGATGCAATTCCATTGGAAGTTCTGGTGTCAAACTTCTTTCGGCTGGTAGTGGTGGGAATAATCTTGAGCTCGAGCAACGAGTTCATGAACTTGAAGAGCTCGTTCAACAGCGTGACAATGAAGTTGCCATTATGGTCAACATGATCCGAAAGGAATCAGGGGCTCTCATACCTGCAGAGCTACAAACGAGAGGGTTCGTTAAGTACACAAGTAATCAGGACGAGCCAAAAGATGGGATGCTACGAACGAAGCAAAGTGCGTTAAGCAAGCCATTGAGTAACTACGCATCATCTTTGAAGATTGATCCAGCGATATTAGACGACCCAGTTAAAGCATTTGAAGCCTTTAAGACACAATATCCAAAGAATGACGCGATTCGGGACAATAAAGTTGCTCTCAAGCGTAAGTATGACGCAGCTAAAGCTCTTGCGAATGAAGTGAATGATGCACGGAATCAGATAAAGGCGTTAACGGTACAAATTGAGAAGCTCCGAAAGCAGCAAGCAATGGCCAATGAAGGTTTACTAGGGACAAGAGACGAAGACGAAACTTTTAGTCCAGATTCAACAATGGCGACTGCAGCTCGAGCAGATTTTGACACCGCAGAACAAAATCTGAAAGCTCAAATCGACATGCATAAAAGTGCGTACAAGAAAGGGTTTAATGAGTTGAGTGAGCTGAAAAAGGAGATTCAACATATTCAGAAGATGCTCGAAATGGGGCGTCTTAAGTTACAAAAAGAGTTTGACTTGTGGTACCAGCGGCAAGGAAAAGGAGCTCTTTTGACGGAAACGCTTCTCGCTCAAGCCAAGCCAGACGCCAAAAACGCTTTTGATATTCAATCGGTGGAGTCAAAACCAACCAAATTTACTTCCGAAGAACGACCTGAACGAGTAGTTTGTAAATCAACAGCTTGGGATCCACAACTTACTTCCAAAAGCACCTCTTCGTCAGCAAGACTGAGTACTGCTAGGTATGTTTTGATTCATCATGTATATTTGTATGATGTCATCAATTCAACATTGTTTACCTGGTTCTTGTAGCACGGTTGATGACGATGTTTCGGAGTTTTACGAAGCTCTTGATATTCTTAAGCGTCGCAATAAGACAAGAAAGTAAAACGCTCCAGTAGGCTATGTTTTGACCTTATAACAAAGAAAAGCTTAACGTCTAGGAGCTGATTTCTCAGCTTTGGTCACGAGAAAGAAAACAATGTTTTGTCCGAGACAAACAAGGCGTTTGATCTTTGTTACACAATTCAATTCTGCTATTTTAGGATGAAGAGATCGCGCGAAACACCCACAGCTTGCTGCGACTCGTCGCTCATAATCAAAGGAGAAGGATAGCAGGATAACAGTTTGTAGTTAAACGAGTTTGGCACCATGGCAATGTTTAGTGCCCGTGGCCTTAACAATTTTATCGGTGATTTGCGTGCGTGCACTTCACGTGAAGATGAGCAAAAGCGTGTAGACAAGGAGTTGAGCAAAATTCGTCAGAAGTTTACGCAGACTGCGAGCAGTTCGGGTTTAGGCGGCGGGGGTCCGGCTTTGCAGTCGTACGATCACAAGAAGTATGCGTGGAAGCTTATTTACATTTACATGTTAGGCTATGATGTGGACTTTGGTCACGTCCAGATCATTAGTCTTGTGTCCGGGTCTAAGTATTCGGAAAAGTGCTTAGGCTATCTAGGCTGCTCCATTCTTTTAAAAGCTTCCGACGAGCTTATGACGCTCGTTATCAACTCGATTCGTAACGATCTTAAATCTCGTGAAGCAAGCTCTCAGTGTCTGGCTTTGTGTTGTGTTGCAAACCTTGGTGGGGCCGATTTAAGTGAGACCATGGGGCCAGATGTAGCAGGACTGCTCACTAGTTCGGCTAGTATCGCTCACGTTCGTAAGAAAGCAGCGCTTTGTGCACGTCGTTTACTACCAGATAATCCGGAGCTCTTACCAGTGCAAGATATGGAGAATCGATTGTATGAGCTTATAAGCGAAACGCACTTGGGCGTAGTCACGTCAGCTGCGGGGCTACTACAGACCGCTTTGTCTCTCCATCCGACAGCTTTTCGGTCACTAATTGAGCCGTCAATCCAGAGACTGAACCAACTTGTTACGCACAAGAATTGTCCGCGTGAGTACATGTACTACAATACGCCATGTCCATGGCTTCAAGTCACGTTGCTTCGTATATTGCAACAATTTCATGCGCACGGTGCATTAGATGCCGACTCAGCCGACGGACGGCTTAATATGTTGCTTAATGAAACGCTGCACCGGGTGCTGGCTCGTACGCCACCCGGCAAGAGTGCAAAGAACAACGCTGCGTATGCTGTATTGATTGAAGCAGTTAATCTTGTCATAGCTCGAGGCAAACCACGTGGCGACACTGACAATCCCGCATGCAAATTACGCGAGCAGGCTGTTGCGCTCTTAGCTCGTTTTATCTCCGTCACGGAGCCCAACATTCGCTACGTCGGTCTTGACTCGATGTATCGTATGGTGCGGCTAGACGGCGATGGTACTAGTGTCAAGCAATACCAAGAAACGGTGCTTTTCTCACTAAAAGACGCCGATCCGTCCGTACGTCGTCGTGCGCTCGACTTGCTCTTTGCTATGTGTGACACAACTAACGCCCAGGAGATTGTCGGCGAGCTGGTCAATTATTTGGCCGTCGCGGAACGTACAGTGAACACTGTTACGACTTCTGGACCTGTTAGCGGCATTCGAGAAGAAATTGTTTTGAAAGCAGCGATTTTGGCTGAAAAGTATACACGCGATTTGCGCTGGTATGTAGATACGGTGCTCCAGTTGCTGACTATTGCCGGCAGTGAAGTGCCCGACGCTGTGTGGCACCGTGTCGTGCAGATTATTACAAATCGCGAGGAGTTACAGCGATATGCCGCCGAACAAATGTTTAAGGCCATGGAACCTCGCTTCGTGGATGAGACGACTACCAAATTTGGGGCATACGTGCTTGGTGAGTTTGGCTATTTGTTGTGTGATGACGCTAGTATGAGCGGTACGCGCCAGTTCGACGTACTTCACCAGCATTACGCCGATGCAAGTGTGCCCACGAAAGGAGTTCTGCTCACAGCCTTTGTCAAGATGGACAACTTGTACGAAGAACTGCGATCGACTGTTCACAGCGTGCTAGCCAAGGCTGCAAGTAACATGAATCTAGAGATTCAGCAACGCGCTTGTGAGTATCTGGCGCTCCGTCAGCTGTGCCAGAAAATTCCAAATGGCGATGAAGTTCTTCGAGCTGTCTTAGAGCCGATGCCCATTTTCCCTGAAAATCGGGAGTCGGGACTCATCGTGCGTCTTCGCAATCAACAAAAATCTGCAAATACGGCAGGTGACGGCTCCGTATTGCCTGAAGAGGGATCGACGTTTTCTCGTTCACAGGCGCGTGTAAGTGAACAGCCAGCAGCAGTAGCTGATGCAGTCGATTTGTTATGTCTAGATGAACCAGTAGCTCCGAAGACGTCAATTTTTGAGCAGAATGCGATCCGTGGACCGAATCCAGCTGACCTAAGCGACTTCTTTGGTGGAGATCTTTCAAATAGCAAACCAGTAGGTCTCGATGCTGCGTTGGCACCGCAACTCACAGCGTGGGCACGTCACCTTATGCTCAATCCTCAAGGTGTGCTGCTTGAAAATGATGTGGTACAGATCGGTGCCAAGCACGAATATCGAGGTTCTCAAGGTCGAATGAATTTATTCTACGGTAACAAGACTTCCGATACACTGAACAATTTGTCAGTCCAGCTTACGACGGGCAATTCATTTCGGGTTCAGAGTAATGAGGTACCGTCACAATTGGCAGGAAAGCAGCAGGCTCAACAACAAATAATGATTGAAGCGATGGCTCCTTTTACTGAACCTCCGACAATGACACTCAAGTTTTCGCGCAATGGAACGAATTACTCATACCGCATGGCATTGCCATGCCAGTGTACAAGCTTCATGGATCCCGTTGCATTGAGTGAAGAAGCATTTACACAACGCTGGAATTCTCTTGAAGGACATGATCGCGAACAGAATGAAGTCATTTCGGCAGTTAGCAAAGTTGACATGACACAAGCTCGTGGATGGCTAAGTACTAGTTTAAAATTTGCTGTTGTTGATGGATTGAGCACAACTGGTACTCTTTTGGGTGCTTCCACCTTTCGTACGGGAGCAGTAAGTCCTAATGGCGACAAAATTTCAGTTGGCTGTCTTGTGCGCCTAGAAGCTGGTGACGATAATACCTACCGTATTCGAGTTCGTGCGGTGCATCAAGACGTAAGTCTAGCAACCAAGAACTGCTTGAAGATGTTGCTTCAAGTGTAATGTACTACAGCGATTGAAAGAAGGGATTAAAAGAAGGGATCAAATAAAAAAGATGACATGCTTGAATTCTTCTGTCTTATTATAAAGCTTTTCTTGTGTCTTGCAATGTACCGATGTGTTTGACGGGCTACCGCCCAAGTGTGGTGTTTGATATTCCAATTCTACAGTGCTGGCCAAAAATCTGTAGCCATGACTAATTCTCAAATTTTTATGTCAATTTTCAGCGAAATACCCTAAAACCGTGTAAAAACGCTATTGAGACAAAGAGCTTCCAGAGCATATCATTTTTTTTCACAGACAAATTTTCGTTGCGGAAATCAAGAAGCGACCATCACTCTGACCCTGGACAGAAGTACGTAGCAGCGTGAAGTTCATGCGCTTTTGAAGATTGA
>NW_020187183.1:339471-340660 GCF_900000015.1 Plasmopara halstedii | reverse complement strand
TGGGTGAGAGAGGTCGAGACGGCCATCGCATCCGCCATGCTCCAGACCGAGCAACAGCTCGTAGCGCGAGCCATCTCACAGCTCGGTGGTCGAGCGCGAGAATGGGCACTGACGTGCGGCTCTTCGGTCGGAGCTGCGTTTTTTCTCCTGGGCGGAGCTGAAATTGCAGCTGCCACGAGTGTTCTCGCCGCCTAATCAGGCGTATCGCGTGTGATCGCGTTTCCTTGCCGCCCGTCAGGGCAACAAAAAATTGGTGGGCTTTGTCCAAGAGATGCGAACTCTCATTGCCGGGATGGCAGCAGATCCCCTTCCGCAGGCTGTCACAGTGAACGTCTTTAGGTAAGGCCTCCGCACTGGCGTGGCCAGAATAAAAGTATTCCGTGTGCTTCGTCTTCATTTGAAGAGGCGGTGAATGTGGCATTAAATGCCGAATTTAATTTCAAGTTGGCACGACTTGCTTGGAATGCACACTCTAATAACTCGTCCAGCGGGCCTAAGCCCATGGATCTCAGCTATGCTGTGGACGAGGAAGCAGAGCTCCGAGCTGCCGAGCAGCACACAAATATACGACGGTGTTTTGTCTGTGGGGACTCCCATCACCTTTGGTACGGTTGCCCCCTGCGGAAGGCGCGCCGAGGTTCTTCGAACCAACGCCCCAACGCCTACCAGTCTGGTTCGACGCGGGGAAACGACACCACTCAGAGGTGCGGGGCGACCTACTGGGGAAGAACTGAGTTCTGTTTAGCTTCAGGGAGACATAGGGCAACAGGGCCTAGCCTCGGAGAGCTCCGTGCTCTTAAAACAGAACGTGTGTGCAAGCCGGGCTTGTTGGTCGTGGAGGCGACCGTGAAGGGCTTCTAGAAGCCATGAAAGATCCTCGTCAATTCTGAGGCGTTGGGCATTATGCTCGACGCTCCACTCTGGAGGGAAATCAGCTGTATCCTGAGGCGCTGAAAGCGCGGTTGGGTGACACCGTCACTTTTTGCCTGGCGACGGGGACACGTATCACGGTCCCGAAGGCCCCTGTGGACATCGGAGTCAAGTTCCTTGACATTAGCAGCGTGGAACGCTGTCTAGTCTTAGATTTGGATGCAATGTATGGCCTCCTCCTAGAAATGGCATGGTTAGAACACCATGAGCCAAGGATTGATTGGAGGTCAAAGACCTTGGGCGCTACGCGCACGAATCA
>NW_020187183.1:339280-339461 GCF_900000015.1 Plasmopara halstedii | reverse complement strand
GTCGAGTCGTCTGCAAAGAAGACCCCAGTCGCCGTGTGGTCTGCGTTTAGACACACACCATACCCCTCATGCGTCTGCAGCATATTACCGAGTGGCTCGATCGTCAAGACGGAGAGAAGCGCAGACAACGGATCGGCTTGCTTCACGCCTCTTGTTGGGTGTAACGCTGGCTGAACGTTGA
>NW_020187183.1:338500-339270 GCF_900000015.1 Plasmopara halstedii | reverse complement strand
TCTCATTGCCGGGATGGCAGCAGATCCTCTTCCGGAGGCGGTCACAGTGACCGTCTTTTTGGAAGGCTTCCACACTGGGGCGGACAGAACGGAAGTCTTCCGTGTGCATCTGTCTTCGTTTGGAGAGGCAGTGAATGGTGCATTGAATGCCGAATTCAATTTCAAGTCGGCACGACTTGGTTGGAAAGCACACTTCAACAGCTCGTCAAACGGACCTATGCCCATGGATATCAGCTATTATGAGGGCAAGGGAGCAGAGTTCCAAGCTGCCGGGCAGCACGCAAACACACGACGGTGTTTTGACTGTGGAGACACCCGTCACCTTCGGAACGGTTGCCCCCCTGCGCAAGGCGCGTCAAGGTTCTTCCAACCACCGCCCCAACGCCTACAAGTCTGATTCGTCGCGGGGAATCGACACCACTCAGTGGGCGCGGGACAACCTACTGAGAAGAATCGAGTTCTGTTCAGCCTCATAAAGGCATAGGTCAACAGGGCCCAACCCCAAAGAGCTCCGTGCTCTTGAACACGGAACGTGTATGCAAGCCGGGCTTGCTAGTCGTGGAGGCGAACGTAAAGGGCTTCGAGAATCCATGAAAGATCCACATCGATTCCGGGGCGTCGGGAAATTATGCTCCACGCTCCACGATGGAAGGAAGTAAGCTGTATGCTGAGGCGCTGAAAGCGCGGTTGGGTGACATTATCACTGTTCGCTTAGCGACGAGGACACGTGTCAAGGTTCCGAATGTCCCTGTGGACATCGAAGTCAAGTT
>NW_020187183.1:338364-338490 GCF_900000015.1 Plasmopara halstedii | reverse complement strand
AGTGTGCATTCTAACCAAGCCGTGCCGACTTGAAATTGAATTCGGCATTCAATGCCACTTCCCCGCCTTTTCAAACGAAGATGGATGCACACGGAAGACTTCCATTCTGGCCACGCAAGTGCGGAA
>NW_020187183.1:319429-338354 GCF_900000015.1 Plasmopara halstedii | reverse complement strand
AGTTTGCTCTGAACAATGCAGTGCATTCATCTACCGGCTATACGCCGCTCTACGTGAACGGGCTTAATTAATCATCGGTCCCGCTGACGCCGCCATCCCATGGTTCAAACCTTGGTGGGGGGAAAATAGCCGAATAACTAGCTGATGTCAGCCCCCTCACCGTGCGTAAAGAAGTCGTAGACTTCCTGACTGCTAGACTGATTATTTTACGACACGTTCGCGATGCGATGGCTGAAAGCAAAGACATGCAGAGGAAGAAGGAAGAGGAAATGTTGAGAACATTGAGGTCGAAAACTTGACTCGATTAAACGCTAAAAATCTTCTCACACATGCAGTTTCGGCTGTCTTTAAGACGAAGCTTCGTCCACGGTTTATCGGACTTCTTAAGGTCGTGGCCAAGTGAGGCTTAGCGTAATGCTGAACCTGCCGAGAAGGACGCACCCACCCGGTGTTTTATGTGGTCTCGCTTAAGCAGTACTGGGCGGGATCCGTGGCAAGTGAACGCGGAAGCTTCAGCGCCGGGGCGGCGCCCAGAGGCGCACGGCCACCCAGTAGTTAAATCAGCAGCAGGTTCGGAGCACGGAGTGCAACAACTTCCGTTTCCGATGGTGCAGAATGCTCCACCGTCACACGAAATGACGTATTCGCCTGCTCGACGGCTAGGATCCTCTCCGACAAAGCACGAAAACCCTCAACGTGAGGCAGTCGGTGCACACAGTGCTCCAGATTGTCGAGATCTTCCGCACAGCGGTCGGCGACCTCGGAGAGATGCTCGGCAAAGTGCTGATGACGACGGACTTTACTTTGTCCTCCAACGCTTGAAGAGCATCGCGAAATACCAGACAGCGATTGGCCAAGCAGTCATCATCCGCCGCCGACTCTACTGGATGAGATTGGTGTCCACTACCAATTGGAACGCCTTGTGAATCGACATCGTCGACGGGGTTTAACCCAATATTTTGTAAAATGGCGGGGATACCCGAACTCCGAGAGCTCGTGGGAATTTGAGGTACCACTTCGGCAAGACTGCTCAGACGTCGTAGACGCTAATGATCAGAAGGATCATGTCACTTCGCGTCGTCTAGCGCACCGCACTTCTTGGCAGTAGCCCGGGAAGCCGAAAGGCCATGAGCTGAGCTCAAGCTTTATCCCTGAGCTGCTGTGGTCGTAGACTCACCCGTGTGAGAGACCACAGAGCTCGCAGGAGCGTTCTGGATAGCTCCATATCCCGCAGGGAGACAATACGCAGAGAGTTGGCGTTGTGCCTGAGTTTGGCAAACTCAATTCGAAGATGGCGCTCAATGCGCACGTCCACTTTCTCGTGGCTTCGCTGTAAGTTAGACAGCGAAGACAGTTTCCGGTGCCGATGCACCCATCGCTCGGAGAGCTCATCGTCATCTGCCGCGGTTTCGCCAGGGGTGAGCACCACAGGGATGGTCCGCATTGCGTGAGCAGAAGCACCCCCTTTTCGAGCTCAAAGTCGAGCGCGGTACCGATCCAATGGGATCTCTTGGAGTATCAAAAAGCAAGCTCTCGGAGCTTTCCGCTGATCAAGTTTAGCTTGTGTAGTAGCCGGAGGCCCGACTACATAAACGCCTAACGATCGAGTGATCGCGTCTTTTGCTTCAATAGCGGGATCTACCGAGCGGAAGCCGTATTCCAAATGAGAATCCAAGACCAAACCGTGGATACGAGCGCAGGAGAGCCACCCTGTGAACAGCACACTCCAATTGCTGCTCCTGTGCCTCGTCGGGGCGATTGGTAATAATACCACTTCCCCGGAAGCCGATAAACCGGGGAATGGACATGTTGTCCGCAGGGTTTGAGCTGGGCTCACGTCGCGCCGTTGGCTAACTTCATCTTCCTCGTCATACCATCTTGGGAAAGGAGCAACCCACTCGTAGTCGACTTCCTCCAACTCCTCGACGAGAAAATACGTCGCCCAAGATGGGTGCGTTGTGTCGCGCCCAGTTGCCGAGGGCTTGGGATGTGCTTCCCGTGAAGCCGCGGACGTACTGTCCGGGGACCCTGTGCAGAAGAGAAAGAAGAGCTTTGACTGCGGGCGCACTCGCTATCAGCTAGGCTGGGTGTTTAGTCTGTCGTAGACACAGTGCTCATAGAGCGGCGAAGGTTTAAAGCTGTTCTGATGAACGTGAAGGTGCCTCAGACACGCAAGCCACGTATGAGGCGACCGTTAAATGCGAATTAAGGATATTCACAATTTTAATGGAAGAAAGTGTAACGGGATTTTACGTGCCCTTGTGAGAAAGAACGGGTCGCATAAGATTGTGCGACCGTACATAGGTATGCATAACAGTCAGTGAAATAACCCAGTGGCGTGGCCAAACCGTAACAAGAAGCCACCACGTGGCAGGATTGCCAGTAGTAATACATGTAATTATATTAATTAGGTATTACTATATTAATCAGGAGACCTAGAGTTTTAGATACTGGTGGCTCTGCCCAACTAAACAATTAAATACATTTTCATTCTTGAACAGAAATGTTCGTTTGTCTTGGTAAGGCTTTAATACTTTGAAAGAGCGGATGGCGATCCGCTACACTTGTACTTGTTTTTGGAAAGAACGTAAGGTTGGTAACCTTAGCTTAGCTTCCTCTACGTAAAGAGCTTTGGCAGCCCCGCTGCACATGTTGTGTGCCTCGTGCCGTATACTGTACTTGAGGCCTGCATCATGAGCAACCACCATATACATGCTGAGTGCAAAGTGGATCGGTGCTGGTTACAACACTCTTTGGTCTATTGCATAGATGTCTAGGAGTGCAACCACGCGCTTTGATAAAGTAGTGTCAAATATTCCTAACTCATCGCTTCCCAAATCTCTCCCTTCCGGAATGCAGCACTTATTACATCTGACGCGTAGGCTGTATATATCGTCACACAAATTGGTGACGTCATCGTCATGATAAGCGCTACTTCAAGTCATTGCGTATTTGCATTTTTGACGTCCCGGCTTGTATATTTCTCAAGATTATCTAAAGAAATGTGACCACGACGACGCTGTACACAACGTATGATCTGTAGATATTACAAAGATCTGAGAGCCTAACAAGTGCACCCTCAAATTGACGAGAGCATACTTCAAGGCAAAGCTCTCCTTGTTAAAACAAGAGATCGTCCCTACCAGTTTGAGCTGGTTGAGCTCAAATGCGATATACGCGCTTGTTCTTAAAATCTCTGCGTATGACGACATGGAATGGTCAATAACGATTGAAGACCCTCATGGATGCATGAGGATTCTATATGCCGCCTTCTCTAACGCACCTCGGCACCATCAGACATCTTTTTCAGAAAGGTTGTAGAGGGTCGAGTCATGTCGGCATAATCTACCCCAGACTTGTGCGAGAAATTGGCTACATCAAGTCACAACCTTTAATTCCTTTGGGGTAGAGATACTGGCAAACTACAAGGAGCTTTAATTTCGCGGAGTTGGCCCTCAGATCATGCTTATAATGAAGCAGGGATCTCGTCAGCGGTAAATACACAATTGGCTATATTGGCGGAAAGCTTATGGAAGCGCATACTCTCTAGCACTGCTAGCAAGTGTTGAATGAATCTCTCCACATTAATTTCCCCAAGCTATACAGAACAATGAGTAAATGTATCGTCGAAATAGGTTTGTGTTTAGGCACGATGTGGCCCAAACAGCTGCATCATCAGACGATATAATGCTCCCGTGTGACCGAGTCTCCCTGTAGCAGTAAGAATCACACACAGAGCCTCCTGTTTGACGTATTTATCGCAGCAAAAAGGATATTGCTGCCCTTTATTAGCAGTTGATAATATCCACTAAACAGGCCGAGAGCACCGAACAAAGTGCAAGCGACCATGCTGTTCTGTATCACGTCCTTTTCAAATTTTGTCATTGCGCCGGGATAGTGGGTGTAATTATTGAGTTAACATCAGCGCTCACAATTTGCCAATTTGCCACTTGCCATATACCTTCCGAGTAGAGAGACTAATTCCATAAATCTAACCCCGCTCCGTGTTCCGCACGTGAAATAGAGTTATCGTCATCATAATATATATCTAAAAAGGGCTATTGACGAGTGACGCAGTGTCCGTTTCCGTTATCCAAGTAAATCTCATCACGCACTCCCACACCCGGGGCAGTAACTGTCTCGTCACGACGCCGTGGCATTTTTCAACATAGGATGAGAACGATTTCTGGGGTCATTTTTGTTGGCTGCCCCACTCCTTGCCCTTAGTGGTCTTTAAGAGTCTGCAATAACAAATAGCGAGCTAGAATTCTTCTCCACTACCGAATGTACCCCACCGTGTTAGATTCTTTGCATTTTCCAGGGATAATTCGTTAAAGTATTCAAAGCTTCTACCAGAAGTAGTGATTGTGAAACTAAAACTCCTGGACCTACCCCGGCCACTTTGCTCACAATTTCATGCTGTTTACCCATAAATCTACTTTTTTCTGCGCGACGGACTTACGATGACTCAGCAGAAAGATCACATCGTGACAAGGGTAAATAATTCTACTTAATTCTATGATTAATAATTCTTATTATTTCTAGGGTCTCGTCATTCTACTCGCGACTTGCATGCGCACTTTGTCGATACCAGATTTAGCACATGAGACCGCGACACTTAACCTGCTGGCTCAAGTACCGCTTACAGCTATAATAAACCATAAAATTGGAGATACCCTCTGGGGACTACAAAATACAGTAGTCAATACTGTCTCGGTCGACAAACAGAAAAACGCAACATGCGATTGTTTCTATCTCCTATTTTTTAAACCCGGGGTTCAGTTCCAATTTCTTCCGATTTCTGTTCTATGTTCCAAGCAATTCTGAATATTCAGTTCAGACAAATCCGTGCCCTGCACCAAATCTGTATACGTGCCAGGAGCGTTTCAGTTTCCTGCCAGAAGGAGGTTCTTGAGCTGCCAAGGCCCCACCTGCGTGATTCCTAACGTTTTTGACCCCCATTCCATCCAAGACTTTTGGCTCTCAAGCCACTGCATGATAAGGATAAACTTCATCCTTGTATCCTTGTCCAGGATGAGGCAGCTTTAAACGAAGTCATAGTCCTCAAATTTGTCAAGATTTCAACAGAGCCTTCGACACTTCCGCTTAGATTCCCAGTAGGAAGAACACGAATTTCATATCCGTATATCAGCATATTCAAAGCTTTTGTGTACTGTCTACTCTTTTGACAATCGTGCGTCGTATGTAATTGCATGACGCTTCTACTGCTTGCTTGAAAGAGGTTGGACGGTTGCAAAAAGCCTCAATTCTAGTCGTCAAGATGCGCATTCTTAACACCTAAATATAATCTGCTAACTTTTATCTCGCTTGACGCGCGACCAAACACTTTGAAACGCACCCGATATACCCGGCAATGCGAGCATTAGCGACACGTTTCATTTCTTTTTTATGTTAAGATGAAGCACTGCACTTTAGTGCTTATTCTCGCACGCGGCATCATCGCTTGGAGACCACAAGCGCAGTGTATTGTTGCTTTGTCTGAAGCATGACCAAATTCATCACCATCACAACTTCGCTGATCGAGCGAGAGATACTATCTCCGTACTGAACTCGAAAGGGCTTTATACTTAACTTAAGTGGCCTAGCGGTGGGTTCAATCGGAGCCATGGATGTCGTCTGGGTATGACGCTCCTCGAAATGTCCACCAACAATAAAAATGTGCTGATGAGCACCTCCAGACGAGCGATTGCCATATCTGGCTTATGACCGCTAGTCCCTGGACTCCTTCGGGACTAACAAATCATATGAGTTTCTCAAGCGTCCCTAGATATCCCGGGAACGGTAGACATATTATACCTTTACAACCGGAAACGGTTTTTTAACGACTTGATCGTGGGATAGACTACAAGTGCGACTAATTGCAACGGGGCTGTCAGGCAGCTTGCATAGAGATAGTCTCCACGCAAAGAGTTAGCGTCAGATAATCGGACAGAGGTTTGGTTAGAATAATCATCCAGAAGCTGAACTGAGAGCCTCAGATGTAGCTATTACTCAGCTTGCTTGAGTGATATGTACTTAGGAGTGATGCTATTAAAAAAAATGCAGAAATATACGCTTCAAAATATCCAAATGTTATCTAACGTGTACCACGGATCTCTCCTTTGTGAATCTTCTTAGTACCAAATATAACTGACTGCAAGGCCTTTCTTCCTCTCACAAATTGATATAGAGCGAGTTGTCCAGCTACTTCTCAAAAACACGAGCGATTACTTTGACAATGAAAAAATAAAGTAGATAGAGATCCAGTGATACGAAAATCAGGTAAAGGGAGTACAGGAAAGGATTTGAAAGGATTCGACTATGAAATTTTTACTTTCTTGATGACAATGCTATAAAGGTAAAACTATAGCATTCGTTTACGTCATTTACTATTATTTCAATGTGCTCCCGGCATATGGAGGATTACATCAGATTTGCTTACATTGTCAGACATTGCATTTCGGGTCCGAATACGTAGAACTTAACCCTTCCGCTTAATGGTGCCAGATCGATCCAGTACTGTCACAAGAGATTGTGAGACAGAGCACCTGGGAATTTCCTACGCACATATCTATATCTACCAGATACCTGTAATGAAAACAGACACAGGTCAGTATTTAGGTAATCGAATGAAGCTATGGCTACTAAGTCATCTGTAATATAGTCGAACAATCGTGGAACGTGTGAGGTACGGGAACAGTGTTCATCGTAGCAAACTTAATGTATTGTAATGAGTAAGATCATCTAATCATATGGACGCTGGAGTATGTTGTACCTAATATTGTTCAAAACACATTGAATGTAACTTCAAGTACTCTTTAAGTGATGAGTACTTTCACATGCTTAATCTCAAATCTTTCATTGCTCATGTTGTAAGTATTGTTTCGAAATCATGTTGTGGTGATCTCTAGGGTTTAGACGTAGTGTAGTTGACGCTCCTCCGACATCACTTTGAGTAACGCAAACATCCCCTACACGCCTTTTTGATATACTAACGTGGTCATCAAGGTTACTGTCTAACATCTGGTTGGCTACGATGATATCAAATGTGGAACCAGGATCACAGACTAAGATAAGAGCCGCATGTTTATCTGTGCTATTCTGTCGCCACAATCAACGATACGTTTACGCATACTACTTACTACAAAGCACATTGCGGAATCAAGTCATCATTCTCTAATTAGTGATGCATGATTTCGTCCTAATACTTTTCTATACTTTTGTACAAGTAAAGTTGGCAGGTTTGTAAAAAACTGGGCAGTGATGGGAAATCCAATCGAGATAGCCGTAAGCGCGTCAATCTTTACTACTCAAGGTTACAGCAGAAGCAAGATTCTCTTACCGGATGTTTGCCAGCTTGAAAAAATTCGCATCAGACACAGGTGTTTGTCTTATCACTCCCATCAGTTGGTACCATACTTGCTGCACCACCAATTCGCACATCTCATCATATTTTAGTCAAACTAAAACGTGTGCCGTACCAGAAGTCTTACCTAAAAATCAATGACATCGTTGAATACAAATCGTGGTACGTCAGCCTTCTGTCCGTCTAGTCGTCAAGCGCGGGACGTTATAGATCCACACACTAAAAATACTACTATAGTCATTCCTCAAGTGCCACATACAAAGACCTACACTTTACAATCTATATCTCGTCTGATCCCTGTTGAGAAAGCAGGACCACTTTCATGTAGACTGCAAGGGATTACTCCATCCCTTCAAGTTTCAGCTTTTGTAGAGTAATCACAGTTTTATGGCTCTACTAATAAATAAAGCCAATCTCCAAGCCAGCGATATTCCAATTATTGCGTCGCGCATGGCACATCCAATTGCGTTTCATGACGCACCCATGTCTCCGCTTAGTGGAGGCCTAAACGACGACCTACTTGCTGCACTGGACGAGATGCTAGGCGTTACTTCGGACGCACCTTCGACGCTTGATCCCTTATCGCTGGACACAAATGTCCCTGCCGAAGTCTATGAAAAATCAAAGTTACCACATTTGTACGACAAGTCGATTGAGAATCGAATTCCTGTGTCTATGACTGTTGTACAACCTCAATCAGAGCCACAAGAAAACGATATTCGCTTGACACCATATCTAGCGGCCAAGCCGCATCGACGCAAACGTCCCAAAGACGAGCTTAATTACCTTCGTGCAACTGTGGCTCATTTGGAAGCGCAACTGAAGAAACTCAATCAGTCAACGAAACGAGAGTTTTTCGTTGGTAATAACGGTAGCGAATTGTTTGCGCGCTGGAAGCAGGTTGCTGAAAGACAAAAGGATGAAGCAAACAAGACGGTGATTGAAAATCTCAAATTACGTGCGATGTTGAAGGCTCAACTCGAAATTGCACATCGACTCGAAAGTGCCATTACTGAGCAACAAAACGAAGCGATGACATCCGCTAGTCCATGGAATTCATTCAACGTTGGAGGACTTGATGTCCATGCGCCTTACGAAAACACTGGTAATCGCCCGCGCGCACCAAGTATCACAGACGACTACTTGTTTGCAGAGCTGAATGACACGCTTGAGGAACAGTATGCTCAAGTTGATGCCGTGCTGGAAGCAAGCGGACTTGCGAATGTCAATAGCGAATTTTTAAGTAAAATTCAGCCCAAGCAAGATGCCAAAGGTATTTTATTTTCTTACAGAGAAGTCCGTCTGTTGCCATTCTCCATGGTCACTGTGGCTCGAGTTTTGTGGTCATTTTTGCTTCTCAATAGTGGCGATTTACCCGGTAGCATTCAGACTCGTATCCTCAGCGATGACCATATAAATATTACGTTCGTCGACACGATCCAGCTTTCTAAATCCCGTAACACAAAAGTGAATACTCGACTTGCCTTACGTCGATTTAGTGAGGCGAATCGCGTCGTGGTCGTTTGGAGTAGCTATTTGGAGATTGCAGGGTCTGTTTTCGTGCGTCTTCGTGAAAAAGGATTTAATGTCACTTCGACTTTTAACTTTCTCGGTGGAAGCGATGGTATCTCTTCTCTAGGCAGTATCCTGCGTGCTGTGGTCGATATTAAGCCCGAGAGGGTAGTTTTCAAGACCGGAAGTGACGCTAAAAGTCATTTTGAAGAAATGACCGACCTCATTCTCAACACGTACCATCGCAATTTTGGTTTGATCAAACAATTGATCGAAAACCTTCTTTTGAACGATCTGTTAGCTACTTCGGCTTCATGATTTTGTGCTTTATTGGATACAAATCCTTTTGTCATGCACGAATTATCACTCATTAGCCTTTAGTATGGTACCAATGAAATTGTGTAAGCTTTACTTAAATCAATATAATGTAGTCTTTAGCTATAAATGTTCGTACGCCTTAATGAGCAACAACAGTGACGAAACATGTCAACAATTGATAGAAAATCTTCGTTTCAACGATGTTTGACTTCGTCATGATTTTGTGCGGATTACGGCTACTGGATACAAATCCTTTTGTTATGCACGCATTACTTTGATCAATATAATGTAGTCTTTAGCTTAAAAATATACGAAGATTGATAAACGTTGAGAAAGCATAAACAATTAGAAAATTGTTGTCAACCAAGTCCGTAATCTCCGTAATCTTGATCACGCCCGTAATTTCGATGGTGAAGAATATCGCTAGAATATATATCGCCTCTTCATCGATACCACGAGAAGAAAAGCAGTGCAGTTGAATGGTTCAAGAGTAGGATAGACACTCATGAAATAAGTTTATTATGACAAGAGTCAAGGTTTAGCCTTGACACGTAGCAAGTAGTGGTGTTTAAACGGAATCGTAAAAGTTATTGTCGTTTTATGACTCAATCACTTTCGGTGCTACTTAGTTCATCGTACGGTGTACAGTTGTGTCTATGTATTTAACAAACGTCAGAATTTACCGAAAAGAGGCAGTAGGTTACACTGGACTAAAGTGCGGCCTAGATATTACAAGCATACTACACGGTCACACACAAGAAAAGAGCCGAAGGTTTAGAATAGACGGCAATGTGACGTTTGAGGCTCAAACAATTGTCGAGGCGAATCGTAAGATTGTCTAACACATTTACATGAAAGACTTCAAAAATTAAAATTTAGCGCAAATGTATTATTTTAAAAAGCATTATTGTATTTGTTTACAAAATAGTTCCTCGATCTCTTGCTGCAGCTATAGCTGCAAGCTGCGCTCTTACAGCCATCACAACTCGAAACGAGTCGCGATTGTAGCACGAGATAATTACATCTGCCATCTCTTCAATGTCCTTCAGATTAATCTCCGGGTCCACAGGTGTAAAGCGAACAACTGTGCGTAAAATACAACCTTGTCCTCTAGGGCTGCCATCCAAAGTCATGGGCTCGACAGAGTGCCACAATCGTTTTAGAAGTCGTATGTGTTTCGCCCCGGCGTACTCATTAAAACTTGACCAGTTAATGACTGTCCGGAAGGGTGTGACGACAAACCATAACAAATGTCGCGCAGTAACTTGCGCTGGGAGTGAGCCCGGAACTTCCACTCTATCTAGTGTAACAACTTGCGAAAATGCATCCTGTGTGTAGAATTTCTGGCAGTGATGAGACGGACCAACATTTGCTCCATGCGATAGACTGTGGCGCAAAGCACTAACAACGTCTTCCACGGAAAACGGGAGCACACGAACGTCATTATGTTGGAAATATACGCCTTCTGCGTCCCGATGAAATTCAAGCTTTGCAGAGTACGGATGATAGATTCGTGCAATGCCGCTTGCGTCCAAAACCTTATCTACAGCTGCGTACTGCAATTCCTTCTCTTCGTCCAACAAAGCAAACACCAACTCATCTGATGCAGCGGTACTATTAGGCCAGCAAACTTTACGTGCTCGTAATCGCATATTTTCGTCAAGCGCGTTTTGTAGAGCCTTGGCCACATAAAAATAACTCGCAACCATATTCTTCAGTCGACGATTTTCTGCATAAGCAGCCGCTAACTTTCGCTCATGACTCGCCTCCGAAACTTTTTGAAGCATTTCAAGTTCTTTCTTCCCTTTACCGCCTTCACCAGTGCTCAACAACTTTGATTTAGAGCCCGGATGGCTTAAAGTCTCAAGTAAACTCTCAAGCACAGCAATTTCATCTTTTAAGTACTTAAGTTCATCGTTTGGACGTTTACGCCATCTAGTCTTGGAGCGAGTATACGGAAATGGATGCTCATTTTGATCGTATGAGGGTTGACTCCGCACAAGGTCACTGTTGCAAGCACTCGATATGTTGTGTTCCATAAGAAATGTGTTTGTCGATTAGATGATAGAAACCAAGTCTGATCCGGATAAAAATAAACGATTATTAATACACTTAGAATTAAAAAAACTATGCGGCATTTTCTAGAAGTAAAATCATATGCTACGTTACAAAGCCGGTTTATACCCAAAAATAGCATATCAAAACTAGAATTAGTTTACAGATTGAATAATAATGCTTGCTTGCTAAACCTAAGCTGTGTGATGACTCAACACTTATCACCGTCCTCGACAGCAAGTAGAAACGCAACGGTATATGCTAAGTGTCAGCGCGTAGGGCAAACACAAGGCCAACTGCTTAGATAGAATGTGAAGTTAGCACGATTCACCAAAGAGGACGATAAACTTTTTGTCACTGCCAACAAATTTATATCATTTAGACGTTTAGGCCGACTAGAGATGCAGAAGATTAATAAATTTGCTTTAGAAATTTACGCCCATTTTCAAGGTAATAAATTAAAAGGAGGAGAAAACATTTGCTATTTTTATCTACACCTTATTACTAATATGTCAAAGCTTGTAAATTGAATGCTGAATTATATCTTTCGTCCAATTTTCGCTTAGACGCATTATATCTTTGAGCGCAACGTCAATGCTACAATGGGTTGTCTACGCTCCATCAAAAAAAAGAATATACCTGCACTAATGATTCTTGACTGCAATTTGTATTACCTTCACCCTAAATAATCAGAAGCCTTCGGAAGTTCTGGTCTTATTTGTAAGCGTTAACGTCGAACTATAGTTATGTATAGCAAGCAATTGACAAACATTGCAACAAATATACCTTACGCCAAGCCGTCCAGGAAGTGAAAGCAAACAAAATTCTATCTTTGAGAATAGAAGGAAGGGCCGGTGGCTATGATACATGTCTTCACCGAGGTTGTTCTGCTTTAAAAAATATTAAAATATCGGTGCTTCACAAAGTGCCACTGTACATATCAATCACCTCGATTACTATATTCTCGCGATTATTTTTGCCAAGTATCAAACAAATATCCGATGAAGTCTTACTTTTGAACATACTGGAAGTTTGCTGGCAATGATGCTTATTCTTGGAGATGAATACGCAACGTATGTCTTAGATTCGTGCTGAAAGCTGTCCACAAGAAAAACAACGTACTGACGTTAGTAGCGTTGCCTAAATGATGCATCTTGCTGTTTACAACGCTCAAGCTCACCTTTAAATCTGTGCGATTGACGATCATTCGCATCTTTGGATATTGTAGTGATAGTCTACCTTAATCTATGGCTGTATCAGTGTACTACCACAGGACTGCTTGTATTTATGACAAGATTCTTATAATAACGCAACGTATGTGATTGGTTCGTGTGAACGTCGGCAAGACAAACAATCTACTTTCTTGCCGAGATAATGCATCTTCCCGATAACAACACGCTGTAGCTCGTCGTCTGTCGCATTTACGCGATTGATGCGTTATGATAGCTGTTGACAGCGTAGTGATAGTTTTGTTCTATCTTTCGCAGCATCAGTGTACCAAGAGCTGCTTGAAGTCATGACAAGCTGCTTATACTTGGTCATGAAAATGCAATCCGTTTGGTGGATTTGTGTTCAACAACTATCATCGAGGCTAACGATCCACCGTCGTTATTCTTGTTGCCTTTAATGATACATTTAGCTGTCTCAAACACGCTGTAGCTCGGATGTTAACTTCTTCACTAGCTGTATTCTTAATTTATCAATACGACACGATTTTACCAAACTACTGACATATTTTCGATATTTAAGTTCCTATGATAACTTTTAGCAATACTGGCGAACTAATGGTGTGTATGCAAGACATTTAATGTAAGGTAGTAGCTCGTAGCAATTCTGAGTGAATCGTTTGCTCAAAGGTGTCTGAATTGTGCTGAAATATGGACGTCGTGACTCAACAAAGTCGCACTTATACAATGACTTGGAAATGAGCGTCATATTGAAAAAAAAACGAAAGTGTTCTTTCTAGCTTAAATTTACGGGCCTATTGAGTAGAAAATGGAAGTATAATTTCGAAATGACAGGAGAAAACTTCTTCGAAGTTACCGATGATGCCAGAATAAAAGTCCAATAATTCTTACCGTTCAATAATTGCAGCAGAATCTCCTCTGCTTTCTGCATGCCACTTCCATTTTGCCATTCCCAAAATGCAATCCAGTCCAAAAATAATTTATTTGCTAACAAATTCGTTTTGAGACTGAGAATATCAGATTCCCAGTCTTCAATCACATGAATAAACGCTCTGAAATAAAGACCTTGTTCATTGCCCTGTTCACGCATCATATACAGCAATTTGGCCAACGGTATCCAACCAATCAAACTTACTTTGTTCAAGGCAGCATTGGCGTCTTGATGAAAAGCTCTTCTGAAAGTACCACTTTTTAGGTAATTGGCAGCAATACTAGTTGTCAAATGGTATGATTCGGATGGAATGAGCCCATCCAGCAAGTCTCCAAGAAAAATAGTGTTCTCCACTTTGAACTGCTCGAGTACAGTTTCGGCCCACACCTTCTGGTTCTCCTCGATCGCTCTCATTTTATTCAGTAACACATGGAAGGGATCGCGTTCAATCCGTTTAGCAAATTTATACCAATTGACGACGTCCTTGCTCATGATAAACTCTCTGGGGTGAGTGATTTCGTCAAGTTCCATAAGAAAGAACATCTTGTCTGGGGACACGGTAAGCTTGAGCTTATCTAATGCGGCATGTAATACGCGATCTCCATAATAGTCAGTATTAGCACGTTCGTTCATCAAAATAGACAGAGCTGGCTTGATGTTCTGTTTCTCCATTAGCTGTGAAGACAAGTGTTCAATCGCTAACTCCTGCTTCTCTTTGTTTAGCCCGTGAAGCAAACATAGCAGACTTTCCGATTGTCTTATGGCTTGTGGAGTGATAGACCTAATTAACCGATTAATCGTGTTTGTAAGCGACTGACCCTTAAGACCTCTATCGATCACTTTCTTTTGGTTCTCCGTGAGTCGTTTTCGTAGTCGAAGAAGCGTCTTAAAAAATTTTGGGGTTTGTAGCCAAGGTAGAGCCCCTCCGATGGCTTTAGAGTCCGCAAATTTTGGTCCTCGCTCCTCAAGAGAATCATACTCATCATATGCTGTCGACCGCGTGTCCAATTGTATGGTACTATTCGGATGGGCGACCAAAACACGGGGATTCACGACTGCTGCTATAGCAGTAACTACAGTCATGTGTAATGCCATACTCGATAGAAAAACCAGATTATAGCGGTAAAGCAGCTGAAGCTTGGCGATCATCATTTCGTCCTTTTCAATAAGAAGGTCGAGTGGAAGTATCTATCTTACCAAACTAGTCAAATTTTAGTAAAAACAATGTGACTTTAAGTCCCAATCTGGGTACATCACACCTTAGCAAGCGTAAGTTTTCGTGTTCCGCACAAAAGAGGCTAATCCAGCCATCTGCTTATGTCTTTCTCCGAATATTTCTTCATAGTCATCACTGATAACTTCTTTCAGCTTCGTGAGTTGTTATTTAGTGGAGAGATCGAATCTTATGTAACAGTGCAAGGCAATAGAGACTTTTTGAAGTACAAATTAGAAAAATTCTATAGAATAAGAGTAAGAGATTGATGGAGGGAAAAAGTTTAGGAAACTTGAGCAGCTGACTAGGTCAGCCAGCATTTTTTTGCACAGCACGCATCAGAGTTCAAATAATCGAGACACGACTGCTTACCTCCGACAACAACTCTTTTAAGACTAGCACTATATCATTATGAGCGTGTAGATTTGAATGCCCTTGCAGAGAGCCCTGCACAGTATGAGTGGCCAGACCTAATGACGCTACGGGTAAGTTCAGGTTCCTACTAGCCTAATAATTATATTTTTTTCTTGCCAGAACGCGTAGGAAGTGGAACATCCGGAAAAGATATCCTTGTGCAAAAAGAAGACAGTCAGTACCTCTGTCTTCGAAGATGCCAGGTTAGGTCGAGGTTCGGTTTTAATTAGACAACTCTACATAAGTCTAGAAAAAGTGTTGGATATGTGATGTACATGGGAAATTGTAAGCTTATGCGCAAGATTCATTCATCGTATCTGATATAAATATCAAAACATTTTGATTATATAGGGCAACATCCATAGTAAAGTCCGCAAGCTGAAAGAATGAAGAAATTTCAAAGCTGGTTGCCGAAGTACTCGTTTCTTGACATTATTCTGGCATATCGTAGCTGAACGTATGACAACGTCGATACGCCAACGACAAACGGAGGGGATTGGGGTCTCTCAGTTGAGAAAATTTATACCATTTGACAACGTCGTCCTGCCCAAAATAAACTCTCTAGCGCTGGCAGGTTCGTAGAGCTGTAGATGTCGAGTGGTGACGTGATGCTCTTAACCTTCTTTAAGACCAAATACAATGAGCGATCGCCAAACTTATGAGAGTTGATAAGTGGTTCATTGATCATTATAGATAAAGACTTGCTTAAGGTTTCTTTCTTTCTTAACTATGTGATCGCAAAGTCCAGTTTCCATTCGTCTTGCTGGCAAAGCCACCACAGCAAGCACCCATATTGTCGTATGGCTTTCGGCGTAATAGGTTTGACAAATTTACTTATCGCGATTCAACCGTTACACTGTTTGTATTTCCATTGATCACTTTTTCTTTTTATCCGCTGTAATGATATGGACCTTGTCTGAAATCTTCTCTTCTGTGGATTGTAGCCACACCAATTTCTCTTTGATTGCTTCAATGGCCGCAAGTTTAGTCCTCGCTCCTCAACAAATTTATACTTATTACGTGCTGTCGACTGCATGTCTGTTTGTATGGTACCATTGGGATTAGCGGCAGAAACGCCGAGATCCACGACTTCTGCTGTACCAGTCACTAGAGTTGTAAGTAATGTCGATATCGACAGAAAAATCAATCAAAGAAGTGAATTTGCTTAAGTTTAGCAGTTCTTTTCAAATATAAACGGTACGTGGAGGCATCTATAAGCATCCGGTCAGTGAAGTATGTCTGTCAGAATCGTCTTACTTGAAGCAACAAATTTCGAAATGCATAGCTAGAAACTTTATGACGTATTGAAATGTATCAGATCGAAGAAATGCTTCTTAATCTGCTATTACATTAACCTACAATGTTCAGATCTATCGATGTGAGATGCTCATCGGATCGGACTAATATGTCAAGACATCAAGTCATTGTAAGCATCTTGGTCTTGAAAGGTGCCATGAAGGGCGTAATTGTTTACTTATCTATGTTAACAGCATGTGCACTCAACTCTTCATCAGGCGAAAAAAGTTTCCAGCTAATTCAACACCAGAATGATAAAATGTCTCCGTACAGCAGCCGCTTCAGTAGCGTAGTAGCATTTTTAATTTCCCGTTCCATGTCCTATCTCTTTGCAATCGACTCAAAGCAGTATTTGTCGATCTCATCGACCAAGAAACATCTGACTGACCGAATACTGAAGTACATTGATTGCGATAAATGCACCCAAATATCTTGTTAGCCTTGGAGCCCGCCATCGTGTTGGACGCAAGACGATGGCGAGACCATAAACAAATCTCAAACTCATCTGCCATCCGCCTAGTAGCGGTATACGCTACACGAAATCTTGGGCTCCTTGGTGGCTGATAATCGCGCATGTCTCGCATGATGAATGCACTGCCCGCAACGACGGCAAGATCTGGTCATGAGTGCTGGCAAGCTGCCTAAAGTCCTATGAGAAGACTTTTGTACCTCGCTTGATGATTGATTGCCGCGGGGAGCATAGACCTTTGCGGTGTCCCAAGATACTCCGGCTGTGGAGGTTTGTAGACACAGCGCCTCTGAGGCGATTGTTGCAAAGTGAGGCACTATCAAAGAACAATATATACGTCACTGCGGGAAGTGGGGTAGGTGGTACGATTAAGGTGTATCGAGCATCGAATCGGGGATGACGCATGAGCTTCTTGTAGCAATTGATCATACGCTTTGATTTACTCCAAAAAAATTCCAACTAACATGAGCGTGTCGTCACTTGCCAGCTAGAACGACCGATAAGAATTATTCCCTTCTTGACAAAGTGCTACTTGCTAAAAATATGGCCTTGTCAAGTTCATGAAGCACCTACTTCGCTCTCGATAATTTGAAGTCGATAATGATCATCCGATCTTGCGCAAGCGATGTCGTCACTAAATCACTCACCACGAAAGGCAAGATGGTTACCCTACTTTATGGAGTATAAGTATTGGTGGGATGTAAGTCGGGCCGCCAGTCTAAAGGGAAGGAGGATTTCATTTGCATCACTATCAAACTACCATGTTGGTGACGTCGCAGATCGATGAGGCGATATAAACCGCGTAGGAGTCAGACGCAGCATGTGTTGCAATTGATAAAATTCTGAAAAGTGTGCGGAGCTGTAATGAATCGAGGCTTGCTTCATCCCAGCACTACTCTCAAGAAGTCATGGTTTTATACGGGGTTCACGTGCCCTTATGTATTGAGTATGAGCTACACAAGATGATATGACAGCACGAGACGTGCATGATGGGACCACACACCCAAACAAGACTACGGTACGGGGCTAGTTAGCCAGTAGTTATGCATGTATTTGGATTTTACTATATATTTCGTTAATTTAGGAAAATCTAAACTCTAGCGTAGGATAAAAATATTTATAAAAATCAGTTTCGATTTTGAACAGAAGTGTTCGTTTGCCTTAGTAAGGCTTTTTAGTACTTTTAGAGGCAGCGGATTGTGATCCGCTGCACTAGTACTAGGTTCTTGTAAAGAACGAAAGGTCGGTGTTCTAAAGACGCTTCCTCAAGCGCAATGCTACGGTAGCCCCGCTGCACTTGGTAGCACTTGTAGTCAATGAACACCTGAGTCGTTTCGAGGATGAAGGGATTTTCCTCTTTGCCCCAGGGCATGCAAGACGGGCTTGATAAGCTGATGTCCTTGCTTGGCCCTGAGTGCGTGCAACACCTTTTGGCACAAGGCCCCAAGGCGATCGATGCGCGTCTAGAGGCGTTTTAGAATTTTTAAAACGCGCTGCTAGAGCACCTGCAGCAGAAGATGTCTGCATCTTTTGCGTCTATGATGCCACCGTCGGTGACGGATGACTTCCCCCGACCTAAGCCGCTCCTGGTGAGCGTTAAGGTTTTTGAGGGGAAGAATGGAGAGAATCTCCTGCTTTGGGTGAGGGAGGTCGAGATGGCCATCGCATCCGCCATGCTCCAGATCGAGCAACAGCGCATGGCGCTAGCCATCTTAAAGCTCGGTTGTCGAGCGCGAATGGGCACTGACGTGCGGCACTTCGGTCGGAGCTGCGTTTCTCTCCTTGGCAGAGCTAAAATTGCAGCTCTCCCGAGTATTCTCGCCGCCTAATCAGACTTATCGCGTGCGATATTGTTTCCTTGCCGTCCGACAGGGCAACAAGGAATTGGTGGGTTTTGTCCAAGAGTTGCGAACTCTCATTGCCGGGATGGCAGCAGATCCCCTCCCGGAGGCGGTCACAGTGACCGTGTTATGGAAGGCCTCCGCTCTGGCGTGGCCAGAATGGAAGTCTTCCGTGTGCATCTGTCCTCATTCGAAGAGGCGATGAATGTGGTATTGAATGTCAAATTCAATTTCAAGTTGGCACGACTTGGCTGAAATGCACACCCAACAGCTCGTCGAGCGGGCCTATGCCCGTGCTTCTCAGCTATGCTGAGGATGAGGGG
>NW_020187183.1:317445-319419 GCF_900000015.1 Plasmopara halstedii | reverse complement strand
TACGACACGTTCGCGATGCGATGGCTGAAAGCCAAGACCTGCAAAAAGAATATGCAGACAAAAAAGGAAGAGGATAAAGTGGAAATCTTTTAGGTCGGAGACCTGGTTTTAGTAAACTCTAACAACCTGCCTACACATGCAGCCTCTGCTATCTTCCGGACGAAGCTTCGACCACGATTTATTGGACCATTTAAGGTTGTGGCTAAGCGGGGCTTAGCATATACGCTAAACCTTCCCAAACGGATGCGCACGCACCCGGTGTTTACGTGGGATTGCTCAAGCGGTACCGAGATCCGGCGCAAGAGAACGCGGAATTGTTGGCGCCCGAGCGGATCCCATGGACACTCGGCCACCCAGAAGTTGAACGAGCAGCTGGTTCTGAGCACGGAGTGCAATAACCTCCATTTCTAATGGCACCAAGCGCTCCACCGTCGTTTGCAGCGACGCATTCGCCTGCTCCACGGCTAGGAGTCGCTTCGACTGAGCGCGGTAGTCCTCAACGCGAGGCAGCCGGCACACGACCTGCTTTAAATCGTCAAGAGCGTCCGCACAGCAATATGCTACTTCAACATGACGCTCCGCGGAGCTCCGATCACGAAGGACCTTGTCCGCAAGGGCTCGATGAGCATCACGAGTCACCGGACGGCGGTCGACCCGGTCGTCACCGCTCCCCACCGACTCTACTTGATGAGAACGGTGACGTCCACTATCACGTGGAAAGTCTTGTGAGACGACGTCATCACCAGGGTCAAACCCAACATCTAGTGAAGTGGCGAGGAGATCTCGACTCCAAATCTTGTGAGAGTCTGAGGCGCCACTTCGGCAAGATTGCCTAGTCGCCGTGGACGCTTTTGATCGGAAAGATCGGATAGATCAGGACGTCCCTCGTCATCAGACCCCCCGCGCTTCCCGGCAATAGCCAGGGATGTAGTAGGGCCATGAGCTGAGCTCAAGCAGTGGCCCTAAGCTCTTGCGGTCGGAGTCAAAGAGCTCGTGGGAGCATTAGGTATTGTTAACCCATATGTCGCAGGGCGACAATATGAAAGAAATCGACTGTGTGCCTTAAACTTGACAAACTCAAATTGGAGGTGTCGCTTCACACGCACGTCCGCTTCCTTGTGGCTCAACTGCAATTTATGCTGTGAGGAAAGTTTTTGGTGCTATTGCACCCATCGCTCAAAGATTGCTTCGTCATCTGTAGTGCTTTCGCCAAGGGTGAGCACTACAGTTATTGTCCGCATTGTGGGTACACGAGACATACCTCGTTGTGCACTCAGACGAGTGCGATAAGTTTCCAACAGAATTTTTTGTGGGACCAAGAACGAGCTCGAAGAGCTTTCCGTGTGGAAAGTTCATCATCCGTTCTGGCCGGGGGCCCGATGATGCGGACGCGTAACGATCGAGTTACCGCGTCCTTCGCTTCCAAAGCGGGATCCGCTGGGCGGAAGCCATATTCCACACGAAGGAAAATGACTGTCCGTGGATGGGCGCGCTTAAGAGCCGCTGTACGGGCAGCTTCAAGCTGGCGCCTCTGTTTCCCGTCGATGTCATTGGTGATCACACCTCGTGTCTCAGTTGACGAGAAGTTACGGAGCGGACATGGCGTTCGCTAGACACGAGCAGGGATCGTATCGCGCCGTTGGCGCAGCTCGTCTTCCTCGTCATCCCATGCGGAAAAAGGAGTGAAAGACTCATAGTCGACCACATCCTCAACGAGGCCACTCAACACTAAAAGCGTGCGCGGAGTGCGACGTTTGTGCTCATCGAGCCTAGGATATACAGCTCTCGGTGCTGCGGATTCACTGTCCGACGTTGCACCGAGTGCGAGAGACTAAGTTGGGCTCTGCCCATGTTCGCCGTTAGAACCGGCGAGTCTTGGAGATTTTTGTGTCATTGACACAGAGCTCATTGAGCAAGGAAGTTGTTTAAGTTGTTCTTTATCCAAAGAATAATGTTGCAGTGTCTAGCGGACAC
>NW_020187183.1:317222-317435 GCF_900000015.1 Plasmopara halstedii | reverse complement strand
GACCATGCGTCAAGCAATTGAGCTCGGAAAGAAGCAGGAGGCGATCAAGTTGATCGGCGAGCAAGGTGGTGGCGTGCCGAGCCGCGCGGCGCCTCATTTTCGCAAGAAAGGGTGGAGTGTTGATGCTGCCACATTTCGAAAGTTGTGGCGCAACAGAAACGAGATTTTGAGTGCTCAATCATACCAAAAGCGGCTAAAAGGTGGTGGTCGCAT
>NW_020187183.1:316968-317212 GCF_900000015.1 Plasmopara halstedii | reverse complement strand
GCTGTTGCTCGGTCTGGAGCATGGCGGATGCGATGGCCATCTCGACCTCTCTTACCCACACCAGAAGATTCTCTCTATCCCTCTCAAAAACTTAACGCTCACCTTGAGCGGCTTAGGGCGGGGAAATCATCCGTCACCGACGGTGGCATCACAGACGCAAATGGTGCAGACATCTTCTGCTGCAGGTGCTCTAGAGCGCGTTTTCGTGACTTGAAAACGCATCTAGACGCGCACCGATTGCCTT
>NW_020187183.1:316628-316958 GCF_900000015.1 Plasmopara halstedii | reverse complement strand
GCAGCGGGGCTGCCGTAGCTTAGCGCTTGAGGAAGCGTAATTTAGGTCATCGACCTTTTCGTTCTATACTTAGAACAAGTACGAGCTAGCGGGTCGCATTCCGCTTACACCAAGAGTAATCTTTGCCTTATCCAAGGCTAATTAGCTCTTCCGTTTAAGATCCAAAACTGATTTTTATTTATTTTTATCTGCGGCAAAGCCGCCTAATTTCAGATGTTTAGATTTTCCTAAAAATACTAACGGATTCTTACGAATAGAAGACCTTCTACTAATACAAGCCCCCATCCAATATTCGACAATGTTCTAGAAATAAACGACCGCTTCGATTAG
>NW_020187183.1:315831-315964 GCF_900000015.1 Plasmopara halstedii | reverse complement strand
AGTAGGTCCTCGAGAGTTCCTAGAAGTGGTCTGCGACCACCACCTTTTAGCCGCTTTTCGTATGGTTGAGCTCTCAAAATCTCGTCTCTGTTGCGCCACCACTTTCGGAATGTGGCAGCATCAACACTCCACA
>NW_020187183.1:301768-315821 GCF_900000015.1 Plasmopara halstedii | reverse complement strand
TCGATGAGAGCGCATATATCCAAGAAGATTAAAGCTAAGTGCCACCAGCGAGATATTGACATGTGCGTTGTGCCGGGAGGCTTAACACTCTACCTTCAAGCTGGCGACATTGGTATTTACAAGGTTTTCAATGACAATCTATCGTGTTTAATCGACCAATGGAAGCATTCAGCGGCCGTTGAATACACCCCACGCGGTTGACACTGTGTGCAGTAGGGTACATACGGCGTGGCGAGAAACAACCACATCAGTGGTCTTGAACTCCATTGTAGCTGCAGAATTTCACAAAAACCCGTCACAGTGGTTCATCTGGAACCATGATGTTTGCGGGTGGAAATTTCAGCAAAGGTGGAGCAATGCCGACAGTGAAAGAGAGGATGATCCTTTCAATGTAGACGAACTAGACCAAGCCTTGGATGACGTTGATGTCTTCGAGCCCTCTACGAATTGTAGACCTCCTGTCAAAAGTGATCGATTTCTTGAGGCTACTAATAAATAAAAGACCGATCACTAATTCGTAAAAATCCGTTGAATATGTATAGTAACATCTAAATACATGCATAACCAAAGGCTACCTAGCCCCGTAGCGTTTTCTTGTTTGGGTGTGGTCACACCATGCACATCTCGTGTGACACACACCCTGTAACCAAGGTACGTGTAGCCCCGTTACAGTCTCCAAATGAGCCTGGTGAGTATAACGGTGTAATTTTTGTCTGCGGAAGATATAGGTTATCTGGTATATATGTTAAATGCACGAAGCTGCATCAAAACTAAAGAACTTTTCTCGCTGGTGTACTTAGTCATCGTCCAGGCTCATTCTCTCACAATCAGACATTGAGTTCGCCTGGCGTTGTACGTCATTTTGTTTACTAAAGACCAACAAACGTCGTCAAGATGAAATGGTGGTAGTGTCAGCTTTAAGTTATTACATAATACCGATTTGAGCTGTTACTAATTGTGCTTACAAGCCAAATATTGACTTTAAATTATTCTCGAAGGGTGGAAGCTAATGACGTGAAAGCACTAGTAGGCTCACACCAGACATACTGAAAGAATTACCTTAATTTAAGCTGTTCGTTATCGATGTCTGATGGACGTACTCACAGAATATGTTGAAAGAAATTAGAGCAAATATGACCTTTTTTTAGCGCGCAAGTTTTTGTTATAAATCAGGATCCGATTGATGCTGAGCAACTTGTATCGACGTCCTAAATTGCGGCTTCCGTGCTGGGCGCTCACGGCGGTACGCAACGAGCACACCATGAAAAAAATGGATTTGCGTGAAACTGTTAGGTAAGACTGGCCGAGATGTCTACGTAGTCGAGCCTCACATTTTTTTCTTATCCTGACAGGAGACTGGACTATGACGGATATCTGTGTGGCTTGCTGCTACCATTAAAAATACGCCCGTCGTATTTTGCCATCGTATGTTGCCCCATTTCGCTCACTTTTACTCACACGCTAAAGATCATTGCTTTAAATTTACGCTGTATCGAAGACAGCGCGCACTGAATGCCGAAATCGCGACCATCAAGGACTCAACACACAACAATCCTATCACGGGCCAAATTCGCATGCAATGGTGGCGTGAGCGCATTTTTAAATTGTATGAGTTTTCATCTGCAGATGAAGAGAGAGGACTGGAAGAGTCGACAATTCTTTTACATGGCTTGGATCAGGCCATTCAGAAGCACGATTTGACGCGACGGTGGTTTGAAAGGCTGCTGGACGCGCGAGATTTAGATCTTAATCGCGATGAAGTGCAGAATTTAGCGGAACTGGAAACTTACGCTGAGCAGACTGCTTCGTCATTGCTGTTCCTTACGTTAGAGTGCCTAGGCGTTCGCGATAAAATGGCAGACAGTGCGGCAGAACACGCTGGCGTTGCAATAGGTCTTGTAACACTGCTACGGGGAACACCATATCATAGCTCACGAAAGCTGTCTTATCTACCCACTGATATCATGAAAAAGGTACGACTCGACGCTCAAATGGGTACTTGCAACATGAGCGGGTAAAATTTAGACGGTAAGCATTAATATTGGTTTTTGTCCCTACAGCATTGTGTTTCCGTTGAGGATCTGGTAGCAGCGGTAGAGGACTCTAAATTAGGCGAAAAGGCAGCACCCGTGGTGTTTGACGTCGCCTGTCGCGCGATGGAACACCTCAATAAAGCCCGCTCAATGCAGAACGAAATACCGAGCAAGTCACGAAATGTGTTTCTACAACTTGTTAGCTCGTGGCTATATCTGAAGGATTTGGAGGCAGCAAACTTTAATGCCTTCGTTCCGGAGCTGCAGCAGCGGAACATGTTTCGGCTTCATATTCATGTATTGAAGCACTACTTCCTACGTAAATATTAAACGACAAGTCACATACAATTCAATTTTCCGGCTGCATCCAAAAGTGACTTCGTCAGTGACTTCGTCACGATCATTTTTTAACGGATATACCGCCGTAACTATTTGATTTACATGAGTATCAGCAATAAGCACGTTCCTAATCGCTTTTTTCGTTCTTGAACCTTCAATATACACAAAAACTTAATCATCTCCTTCCCTGCTCCACATACAAAGCTGCAAAGACTTGTTTTGAAGACATTGACGCCGCTAAGTGCATACACCCAACACGACTCAATTTCTCTGTTTTTTCAACGAACCGCCTGTTTTGTTGCTGCTGTTTCCACTGCAAGAAGTTTCTTGCTGCTGTTGCTGTTGGCCACCGCCGGAGGACCGCCGCTTGGCATCTAACGCTGCCAATTGGCCCTGCAATTGATCTTTCTTCAATTTAACGCGATTCTCAAATTCAAAGCCGCTTTTGAAGTAATCCAAACGCGACGGCGCTGAAATATGCAGCAGTTCTTCCTCAATGGCACAAGCCTGCAATTACAACCACAACAAGCACCTTTGGATTCACAATAACCATACAGAGAGCAATTCGCGACTCACCACTTGCAAAAGATCTTCGTAGCTGGAGCAGCGGCTCGTGTATGCATCACGAATTTTCGAGCGCACGGCTTGACGCTCTTCGATTGTAAGATACATTCTCCAGTCTTGCATCGTGGGCGACTGCGAAACACTTCGTGAGGCTGTTGAGGCGTTGACATGGGTATTGGTCACGCCAGCACCAGTAGTAGACAAGCTGCCACTGCTCCCACGAAAATTATGATTGACTGTCGAGCGATTGTATGCACCGGAGGATGTCACCGCGCGCAGCATTTGTGGCGGATTCGTGTTGGGCGTCGCATGCAGCACGGACGGAATGGAGCTCATATTATTCATACCAGCACTTAGATGGCTTGATAGACCACCAGCATGTCCGTGTCCTACGCTGCTGGCTGCGCCGCCACTTAGCGTGCGTTTAAGTGACGGGATGGCCTGCGCCGAGCCGTTGGCGGGTTCGTTCTTCATCTGTCCAATATTCATTGCAGTAGACAATTACGCATACAGAAGGCTTGTTTTTTACTTCCCCCTTAAGAAATCTAGCGGTAACTACCTAAGACATACCGGTGTCTACTAACGTCCCTTCGACATACACGTTCACAAAAAAAGAGACTTGTACAAAAATAGGATAAACCAACAATTTGGGAAATCAACAGTCTAAGTGACTGGTTCAGAAAGACAACGAAGGGCTAGTTTTAAAGCAAACAATTCAGTACTCAATCGATTAATAACTTATTTGCACACCCGCCATCGGACATGTCGATTTCAGCAAGGAGAACTAGGCGTAATTGGTATTCAGTCCTTTTCTAGTGCATGCAACGAGGCGTAGCTAAATACTGGTAAGGAACAAGTCAAACTCTGAAACACTTATCGCTTCAGGAATGGCAAAAAAATAATTTTCTGCCGACAGAAAGGTACGCTGGGTGATCGCTAATTACTGTCGTGAACACCACCTCTATTTTAAATTATGATTACCAGTGTAGCAAGATTACACTCGAGAACAACCTCTCTTAACTCTTTCGTGAAATCAGTGGAGGTGTGTGGTGCGGTACAATAAACACCTACACCCTTTATACGTAAAGGCATCACATGATTGTTCAATCGCAGCCCCATATGCATCGACTCTTTCGTGGAACTGTTTTTACCTCACAATTTATGTGTGGTGTTAGCCAGAATACAGCGGGTTTGTCACACACCTTGCTCGTGGTAAGAATCGAAGCGTTAACAATCGCACAGACATTGTATTCACCTGCTGGTTCTGGGACGCAGATCCCAGAGCCACTCAAATGCCCTGTGCTAACACTTACACTTATTAAAGTTCCGCAAGGCTAGCAGCCTACGTGCCCCACATACCACTAAACTACGATCGCTCACTTGCCATATCAAGTACTAATTACTATACATCATCATTTATTTTCTCAGCTTCGCTTCTTGATTCAGGGAAAAGCAAATGAATATGCGACGTATAGTTCAAAAGGATTGCTTTGCATCTTACACCTAAATAGCTTTGACGCTTACAGTCCGCGGAAACTGACGAACTGAGGATGTGGAACTGGGTTTCGCGGATCTCGCACGAAAATCTTTCGACTTAAGAAGTTCTACAAACTCACAGGAGTTGAGAGAATACGCTACATCCAGGAGCAGAACGAGAGCCTCTAAAGTAATAGCTCACCTAGGTTGCTCCGCTATTATGAAAATATTCAGGTTTATTTGTCCTGACTGGTTGACCAAAAAAGTATACATAATACGATATTCCCATAAAAGTAATTTTATTGCTTGACGAGGGGGCTCTACATACCTCTCCTATACGAACTCCTTTTTCTCCGTTGGTGCTGGAAGTTCACTACTTCTGAATATACATAACTTCACAAGACTGTAATGATATTTCCGTAAGATGTACAATATTGCTTATGTCCAATTAGGCGGATAAGAATAGACCATTGTGATATTCGTGCTCCTCTACTTTCTCGCCCATCACGATATAAACTACTGAGGAGTTCACATTTCTGTCGTCCTTGTAAGACATTTCGCAAAAGTGAGCGCGTAATGAGTATTCACAACACGCGAAGCTTTACCTCACTTCTTGCACTCTTTTGTGCCTGCTATTAAAAGCATCATCGCGCCGTAAGATCGTCTCCTTACACCATCTAGCGTGATACGAGGAGCCTCTGTTTTCGCGAACAATACTCTCGAGGGTAGAATTGGTGAAGAAAACCTTTTATTTGAATATTAATGTTTCAGTGAAAAACCAAGTCGGGTCTCAACACCCCGTTTCACCTGAAGGTGTACGATCACGCCGCTAACCGAAGACGAGGTGAAACTACATCTCGCATCTTTTCTCCTCGGTTCATAAACTCTGCGCACGTTCATACGGCGGATTAAGCCGGAATACTTTGCTGAAAAACTCACGATGATATATAACTCGTGCAGCGGGGCTGCCGTATCTCTTTAGCTTATAGGAAGCTACGCTACGGTCGGTACCTTTATTCTAGACTTAGAACCAGTACGAGTGTAGCGGATCACAAGCCGCTTACTCCAAGAGTTCCCGCATCTTTAACCCAAGGCAAATAATCTCTTCCGTTCAAATGTAAACTGTATTTTTTTGGTTTCATTTGCGGTAAATCGCTTATATTCAAATCTATATATTTTCCTAATTAAAAAATAAAATCTAATTTTTATGCATAACTACATGCAGTCCAGCCACGTACTGACTTCTTGTTAAGGTGAACGCCACTCCATTGTGGGATTACACCGTCACTTCTTTGTATGGTCACACCATCTTGTGTGACACACCAGAGTACGTGAAACCCCGTTACACCCCTCATCACGTTGTGAACACTCACATTGTCACCTCTACGTCCCCAGGACCTTCTGCACGCATTCTCTGCTCAATAAGCCCTGTGTCTAGGACACAAAAGACACCCAGCCTCACTGGTGCCGATAGCGCCCGCGGGCAGAGCCCTTCCTCGTCTCCTGCAAGCGGTGCAACTTCGGGCGGCGCGTCCGCGGCCTCAAGGGAAGCGCATCCCAAGCCCTCTGCAGCCGAGCACCGCGCCCACCACGAGCGACGGCTTCCCTCATTGAGAATCTGGGCGAAGTCGACAACGAGTCGGATACTCTTTGTCAGGATGGGAAAAAGAGGAGTGTGAGGCGCGCCAGCGGCGCGATGTGAGTCCTGCTCGAACTTGCGGACACAGTGTCCAATTCCCGACCTCTCGACTTCCGTGGATAGTGGTATAATTGCCAATCGTCTCGACAAGGCACGGAAGCAGCAGCTGGATGCTGCTCGCGGGGCGGATCTCATGCGCTCGTATCCACGGTCGATCCAAGACCCTCGTATGAAAATACGGCTTCCGCTCGGCGACTTCCGCTACTGAAAGCGAGGGACACGATCACTCGATCGTTTGTCGTCGACGTAGCCGGGCCCCAAGCCACTACACAAGCTGAGCTTGACCAGCGAAAACGTCGTTGAGCTCGCTTCTTGGTACCTCAAGAAATTTCGATGGATTTGACTTCGCGATCAAAGAGGAGGCGCTCCTGAACCCGCGATGCGGACAATTTCTGTGGTGCTCGCTCCTGGCGAAACTGCAGCAGATGACGAAGAGCTCATTGAGCGATGGGTGCAGCGGCACTGGAAAATGTCCAAGCCACAGCGGAGCCTCAAGGAGGTCGACGTGCGCGTGGAAAGCCATCTTCGGTTCAAGTTCGCTAGACTTAAGGCACATCGCCGACTTCTTTCGTATAGTTGCCCTGCGACGTATGGATTAATCATCACGTTCCCGCGAATTCTGACACATTGAGGTCTGCACCCACATCAGCTCAGGGAATAGCTTGAGCTCAGCTCATGACCCCTTGGCTTTTCTGGCCATTTCCGAGAAGCGCGGGGCGTACGACGACGCGAAACATCATGATTTCTCGTATCATAAGCGTCTGGGCAGTCTTGCCGAAGTGGCACCTCAAAATCCCACGAGTTCTTGGAGTCTAAGTATCCCGTCACTTCACAATATACTGGTTTGACCCTGGCGATGACGTCGACCCACACGACATTCTACTTGATGGTGGATACCACCAATCTCGTCGAGAAGAATCGGCGGCGGACGATGGCGACTTGGTCATCGCCGTCCGGAGACCCGCGATGCTCATCGAGCTCTTGAGGACAAGGTCCCACGCGATCGAGACTTCGCTGAGCATAATGCTGGGGTCTCATACCGCTGTAAGAAAAACCTAACGATCTTGGAGTACTTTGGGCACCGACCGCATCACGTTGAAAATTATCGCGCTCTGTCGGAGCGGCTCCTAGCCGTCGAGCAGACAAAACATCACTTCGTGCGACGGTGGATCGCCTGGCGCCGTTGGAAACGAAAATTGTTGCACTGTGCGCTCAAAAACAATGCTGGTTCAGCTTCTGGGTGGCCGAGTGCTTTTTGGCGCTACCCTCCCGCGCCAACGCTTCGGCGTTAACTTGCGCCAGACCCCGGGATTCCCCAAGCAAGCCCGCATAAAACACCGGGGGGTGCGCATCCGTTTCGAAAGATTTTGCGTATCACAAGAGGTCCGCTTGGCCATAACCTTGAAAGGTCCGATAAACTATGGACGGTGCTTCGTCTTGATGACAACAAGAATTGCATGAGTAGAAAGGTTTTCCATATTTAATAAAAGCAGGTTTCCGACCACAAAGTTGCTCACCTCTTCCATCCGCATATTTCATCTAAATGTCTTGGCTTTCAGCCATCGCATCGCGATCGTGTTGTAAGACACTCAGTCTGGTAGGCAGAAAGTCATCGACTTCCACACAAACAGTGATAGGGCTGACATCAGATAGCCGCTCGGCTATTCCTCCCCCAACCAAGCCCTTAGCCACGAGATGGCGGTGTAAGCGGGACGCGCAAGGACCGCCTCGTCGTCTCTGCGCAGACACTGCAATGCACGTCTCTAACAACGCGATTCAAGCGCTCAGTTTGGCCATCGCTCTACGGATGTTCCGCGGTTGACATATTCAACTTGGTGCCCAGCACTTGAAGATCGACGATTAATTCCTCCAGTGAAGCGTGGGTCTCTGTCAGATATAATTGATATCGAGAGTTTTTGTCGTCGAAATACACGATCCACAAACAGCGTCGCTGTACCGACACCGCAGCAAGATGAGTCATCTTGCTCAAACGGTCGACGAAGACCACGACACTCGTGTTGCCCGCCGAGTCCTTCAGCAAGCCAAAAAAAAGTCCATACTCATGGACTGCCAACTCCCGGAGAGTACCTGTAAGCTGATCAGCGGCCGCATTCGGAGAGGGTCTCAACTTTTGACAGGTCTCACACGTGCTTGTCCATTTGTACAGCTTGGGCCACCAGTAGTGGCATGTCGGTCTTCTAATGACCAAGATAGCCACTGAGTGGGTGCCGTGGGCTTCATAGAGGATACAGTACTTCAAATCCTCATCGGGAGGAACCAAAATATGTGGCGTATCAGTTGAGTAGGTGCTATAATTCAGCAGTCTATTTTTCAATGAATATCGGTGTAACCGTGTGCGCAAGCGCGACGACGACTTCTTATCTGAGTTTCCAAAATCCTTGCTCCCGAGAACCCGTAGCAGCGCTAAGCATATCATCACCCAAGTACGCGACACGGACAAATCCGTCACTGACGACGTCACCGTCGTGACATGAGCAAGCTCATAATTTAATTTGCTTGATAACGCATCAGCCAGAGCATTTTGCTTTCCTGGATCATACTTCACCTCGAAGTTGAATTCTGCAAAGCAGGAGAGCCACCTGGCCCTCCACTGCGAGTGATGAGGCGACTGAGTCGCCGTGCGTAGTGACGCATGATCTGTGAATTTCACAAATGGCTTTGATCCGAGCAGGTGAACCCTGAACTTGACAAGTGCATACTTTATCGCAAGTATTTCTTGACGTGGAATGAGTAGTTCTTCTCTTCAGCCTTGAGCTGGAGAGATTCGAACGCGATCACCCGATTTCACTCCTCGGCGTCTGCTTGCAGCAGTACACAGCCGATGGCAAACTTCGAAGCGTCACAGACGACACTGAAATGACGATCGGGGTCTGGCAACGCCAGTTTTGGTGCGTGAAGGAGCTGCCTTTGACCCCGTCAAAAGCCTTCTGATGTTCGGTGTTCGAACACCATTCCGCATCTTTTTTAAGGAGATTCGACAATGGCCGTTCCATATCTGCGTAACTCTCGCTGATTTGTGCAAGTAATTGGCGAGGCCAAGCCACTTGCGTAAGTACTCCTGGTTCTTTGGGATCGGCTAGTCCGCAGTGAACTTGACCTTAGCGGGATCCGCCCGAAGGTCACGCTTTCTAATGAAGCACCGTAGAAAGGGGATTCCTTCAGCGCCTTAGATGCACTTATCTGCATAGGCATACAGCTTATTCGTGCGCATGCACTCGAGCACCGCTCTTAAATAGACAATGTGGTTATCTACATCCGTTCTCCCGTCTCCGAACGACTATGGACGAAGATGGCGTCGAAGTATGTCTTTGCATACGCCCAGTGAGACTGAAACAACTGCGTCACAAGACGATTTTATTAAATATTGCTGGTGCATTTGACAGCTCTTGGGGCATCACCAGCCACTCTTAGAGCATGTCGCTCGGACTGTCAGCAAAAAATCACTCGCTCTCATGAACAATTGATAATACCCATCGACAAAGTTGAGTGCACTGTACTTTGTGTAACCAACCATATTGTTCTGGAAACATCCTTCCTAAGAATCGCCGTCTGTGCCAGAATGGTAGCAGCGTTTGGCATATTGTAAGCATGAACGATACGCCACTGATACAAAACGGTGGTGTTGAATGGGGAAATTCTCTCACACATCATTTCTGCGTCGTACTTTGCACGGAAGAAGGCTTCAAGCACGTCACACTACTTTTTGGGCCATTGGCGTGTTACGCAGTAATTAGCTCCCGGATTTTCGGCTTCCTGATACAAAACGGTGGTGTTGAATGGGGAAATTCTCTCACACATCATTCCTGCGTCGTACTTTGCACGGAAGAAGGTTTCAAACAAGTCACACCGCTCTTTGGGCCATTGGCGTGCTACGCAGTAATTAGCTCCCGGAACCAGGTCGATCTCGTGACGCACACCTCGTTCCGGAGGTAGGACCGACGGCGGGTCTTCGGATACGACGTCTTGAAATTCCTTTACCAAAGGATAGTAAGAATATGAGGGATTCTCCAGGATCGAAAATCTAGTTCGTGCGTTCAGCACCCTCATGGTGTCCTCCAAGACAGCTTCATCCAGAAGCGACGACGAGTTGATCTCCTTTTCCAGTCCTTGAAAGACCATTTCAGCCAAATTGCCATCCGTTAGACTCCGCCGAGCTCTTTGAGGGACATCTCGTCGATTCAAGAAGAGCATCCACCACAGGAATAGCCTCGAGGGTGACGTCGGCGTCTTCCTCCCCGTCATACCGTTGACAAGAGTGTATAGCCGTGCGCTATCCAGGTCCACAGAGACCCTCGGTACCGTGACACAATCCCCGGTGCTAAGCGAATAGTGACGATGTCACTCAACGCGCTTTCAGCGGCTCAGCATACAGCAGACTTCCTTCGATCATGGAGCGTCAAGCATAATTTCCCGACGCGCCGAAGTCGATCAGGATCTTCCAGAGCCTCTGAAAGCCCTTCACGGTTGCTTCCACGACCAGCAAGCCCGGATTGAATACACGTTCCGTGTCAAGAGAACACGGAACAAGTATTCAATCCGGAGTTGTTCATGGCTGGACCTTTCCTGACCTCTACCTCCTTGAGGCTCAACAGATCTCAGTTCCTCCCCAGCAGACTGCCCCGCGCCTATTAGTGGTGTCGTTTTCCCTTGCACAACGATGTGATCCACGCTCTAAGGGCCCAGCAGGGACTTCAGCTTAATAAGCCCGTCCTGCATGCCCTGGGGCAAATAGGAGTATCCCTCCATCCTCACAGACGATCAGGCGAAACGACTCAAGCGCAGATTTATCACGAGTGCTACTAAGTGCAGCGGGGATGCCATTGCACTTTGCTTTGAGGAAGCTTAGCTAAAAGCACCGACCTTTCCCCCAAAAACCAATACGAGTGTAGCAGATCGCAATCTGCTACCGTACTGAATCCTAAACCAAGGTACGACGCTCTTTCCTTGAAAATTGAAACTGTATTTAATTGTTTTGTTTGCGGCAGAGCCGCCTATATCTAAAACCCTAGGTTTCCCTAATTAATATAGCAAAGCCTAATTAATATAGTATTATGCAATACTACTGGCAATCCTTCCATGTGGTGGCTTCTTGTTACGGTGTAGCTACACCACTCTGTGATTATAAACCGTGGACGGTCGCACAAGGTTGTGCGACCCGCCCTTTCATACAAGGGTACGTGCAATTCCAGTTACAAGCACCATGATAAAGTATCATGACTAATTCTCGGTGTGGATTAAGCTGATGGTATTTCGAGCTGGAGAGGCTCATTTGACCCTTCAATAACTGGTCTAAAACACTGTGTATTGAAGGAACAGCAAATTTTATGATGTATCTTTTTTGCAGACTTCACTCTACAGAAAAAGATCAACCCATATTTTAGCGTAGCTGGCACTCAGTCCGGAGTCTTAGGAGCATCTATGTTTAATAATATCTGATTTTATCAAATCGAAATTGAGGACTCTAAGTTATATTTGGGTGAGTTGTAGCGCGGTAACCCTGTGGCACATGGAGAGCGTGGGGTATTTCCGATGATGAGTTCTGAACAGTCTGCATACTCTGCAAAATTAGAAAAGTGTATGCTCACAAATACGTTATCGAGCATGCCAATTAAGCTTTTGATCTAGGTGGTACCAAATATGAAAATTGACGCCCCAACGACCAGATGTGATTATTGCTCGCATGGTGTACCAGCCAACTTCAAACGATATTCAGTCACATAGGGTTTCGAAATATGATACAGTTACATGTTAAGTCTCCAGGAGGATTGGTCGCGAAGGTCGTATCATCTCAACACGATTGGCTGCATATTAGGCTCTTCTTTAGACGAAGCGTCAGTTTATCGTGCGAGCGATCTCCGAGCTACAACTTTACTCGACACCTTCTCAGATACCATGTTAAAATACAGCAAATCATATTCCTTGTGACTTGACTTTTGTTGAGGAGGTGCAATTCGCACAGCTTTCTCAGACTTTCTGCTTGAAGCCTAGGAGTCAAACAACTGATACTTCCATCAACCTTTTAATTTGGAAAATAGATATATTTGATCATAGCCCTATTATCTTCATTGAGAGTCTTGTAAAGTTAAGGCTCTCATTAAGACTTTCCTTAAAACACCTGGCTATTTCGAGTAATTTGATGATCGTCGCATCAAATACAGACAAAAATGCTAACTCGCAAGCAATAATCGGGATAGGGAAAAAAGAAGCTCGATTTGGGCGCCAGCGACGATTGATTGCTGACAAGCTAAGTATTACTTGGCTGCCGAACAGCACCGCGGTGTTATTAAGCGTACAAGTAATCGCGCTATGCGTGTAAATTTCACTCTTGACATTTAGATGGTCACGCTCTCGCACAAAACCAATTGAGTCACACTTGGAGCAGGCTCTATACCCCAGGGGGGCAAGATCAATCGAGCCCAACTTAAAGGAGTTAAGCGTGTAGCTCTGGATTTTTCTTCTCGATGAGATCGGTGTAATGAGCTTTGTGAAAAAAGTGACATGCTCTGTGGAGCATGCATTTGTTTAAGACACAGTACGTGATGTATGTGCGCAAGAATCGAGAATGCCAGTTGCACATGCTATTTTTCTCGTCTCTCGACGAAGACGTGTCACAAGCTGGTTCTGAATCTTTAGATTAAATTTGGGAATTTCAACTTGAGGCTCTGTCATGTTCGGGACTTGTATCCAAGACTTTGATCTGGCTGAAACGCCATGAGTGATGGATTGACTAAGGTTGGATTGCACCTCTCGTTTGCTGTTGAGCTTCGGTGGGTCATTAACCAACATCTACCAGGAAACATGGCACTTTGGGGTCTTGGCACAAAAGTGCGGCTACTTTGGTACAGAACTTTGAAATATCCGTTAACAAGTGGTAACGATATTGATAAGACGACTTGGATACAGCCTGAATAGCATAAAGGGGGGACTTCAAAGTATTTCGTGCTGCGACAAAAAAAGTATAGCCCAATCTCCTTCGGACTTTGCCATCGGCTGCACACTGCTACAAACAGACGCCGAAGGGCGAGATCGGGTGATCGCGTTCGAATCTTGGCAGCTTAGGGCTGCGGAGAGGAACTACCCAGTCCATGGCAAGGAATTACTTACGATGAAGTATGCACTAAGGGTGCACCTGCTTGGCCCAAAGGCGTTTGTGATTTAACGAGATCATGCTTCATTACGCAATGCGACTCAGTCGCCTCACCTCTCGCAGAAAAATGACCAGGTGGCTCTCATTCTTTGCAGAATATAACTTTAAGGTAAAGTATAAACCAAAAAAGCGGAATGCTTTGGCTGATGCGTTGTCACGCAGACAAGATTATGCACTTGCTCATGTCACGACTGTGACGTCGTTAGTGTCGGATTTGATCCGCGCTGCATACGCGGGTGATGATGTGTGTAACACTACTACAAGCTCTCGCGAGCAAGGAGTTTGGATACTCGGATACGAAATTGTCGACGCGTTTGCGTACACCGATAGTCGTTGAGTAACGGGTTGCTGTAATAAAGCACTTATTCAAAGGATACACACGATTGTGGTTCCTCATGATGAGGATTTGAGATACCGGATTCTCTATGAGGTTCACTAAGTGGTCATTTCGGTCGTGGCATGACGTACAGCTCGATTAGTTGCCAGTTGCCACTTTTTGGCGGCCCAAGCTGTACAAGTGGACGAGCACTTATGTGCGTACGTGTGGTAGGTGTCACAGGGTGAAACTCTCTCCGAATATGGCGGCGCCGCTGGCCTGTTTGTGGGTACCCTCCGGGTGCTGGCAGTCCATGACTATGAACTTTAAGGTTGATCAGCCGAAGGACTCGGCAAGCAACGCGGGTGTAGTGGCCTTTCTGGACCATGAGCACGATGGCTCATCTTGCGGCAGTGCCGGACACCATTGACGGTGTGGGTACATCGACGCTGCTTGTG
>NW_020187183.1:287121-301758 GCF_900000015.1 Plasmopara halstedii | reverse complement strand
AAAAGTTGGGATATTTTTTTATATATGGCAAAAGTTGGGGCATTTTTTTTATTCTCCCTTAGTGTTGAATATGTACTCACTCAAATAAATTCTACCCTCTCTGATAGTTTCAGAATTGCTTCCTTACGCGCACAAGCTTGTGTGTCGTGTGAAAGTGACTGGAGCCTAAATGATTTTGTCGAGTCAAACCGCGTTCAACACTAGTTTTGTTCACAAAATGAGCCACATTCCTACATATGACATGTTTATATGGCATTTTGCGCGTAAAAAATCTTATTCTCTCGTTCATGCAAATTGTTGGCTCCTAGTATAAAATGAAAGATTATTTTGTGCAATTTAAGTAGTTTGAGATTGACTCCAAACCCACGAAACCTATACATGATGATCGCCTTGAGGCGTATATTGGTGAAAATGGTAGTTATTCACAAAACCATTGTTATCTATAAAATCTATTGAGTAAAGCTTTCTAGACTTTGATTGTAGGACACCACTGTGCTTCAAAACGTAAATGGGTTTTACGTTGCAGTTTTTTACCAACAGATCTTGTTGCAAAAAATCATGACTTCCGCAACTTGCCAACCTTGGTCTTTCTGGCAACGAAAAATGTCTGTTCGCATTCTATTGATAGTATGTGGATTGGATAAAGATAGTTCTATCTTGAGGGGTTAGGTTCAGTCAACAGAGAAAGAATTCAATCACTATCATCTTCTAGACTTCCAGAAGCCTAACCGGACCGCACGCCGTGCTGGACACTATCATCACCAGCGTACATTTCATCACCTGCTGCAGAACTGCATTCTGGCTTTGATCACCTTCTTTTGATTATACCTCATGAATGCAAGCTTTTCTCAAACGCAGACGTTCACTGTGAGACGTGTTTGTTCGGATACGCTGCGCTCGCTTGCTGATACGAAAGACACTGTACGATGTGCAGTGCAGAGGTGTTTGAAATTAATGTCCATGTGTACTAAACTTTGATTCTGTTCGCAGCTAATAATGGTCTGCATCGGTCTGCTGGAGGCGCTGGATCGCCTGCAGGATCGCCTTCATCTGTCCACCTCTGTCGTTAAAGAGCTTAAGCGTCGGCTGGCAAAGATGGTAACGCGCTCGGCTGTGAGGCCCAAATCAAAGTGCTCAAACGACGAGGAATTGGGCGATGCCGTAGCTAGAAGCTGCTTGAGGGATGCTGCAAAGCCCGAGGAAGTGCGAGGGGTTGTGCACTGGGTGCTGACCGTCACTACATCGCTGCAGAAACTCGTCGTCAAAACATCGCTGAGAATGTGTCACGGCATCTTCGTGCTGATCATGAGTTTGCCTGGAGTTTCTACGGCCTGTTCATTTATTTATGGACTGCTACAAGCAATGGAGGATACGCTAAGATTGTCAAGTGACGAGATAATGGAGGCTGCTTCGACATGTGGATCTGGACCCGGGAGCGGCCGCAGCCGAAGTCATCATCATTTGCACCACCGACATTATAGCAATACTGAGAGTTATGTGGTTGATCCGAGTTGTACGTTGCCAAAAGATTTAGAAAGGGTTCGTACAGATTTTAATTCGTCGTGCTTACTTTGTGGGAATATCAGTAACGGCCGTGGTTCTGGAGTACAAGGAGAAAGAGAGCATGGTACCATCAAATATTGATCAGAGGATACGACGCGTCATGCATTTCCAGATACCGTTGCATTCGTTTGAGGCGACGGTGCGATTACCTCCAGATAATTTACAGGGTTCGGCTCCATGGAGAAGATCAACTAGTGATGCAAATGTTTGCAGTGGCTGTCAAATTCAATCTCAGGAGGAAACCAAACTAAGTTTAGCTCAGCTGAGTTCCGTGACCCCGCGATCAATACCTGTGTCACCTATGGCGCGTAAGCGTGTGCAGCTAGCATTTTCGAATTTTTCAGATGACGTTCTGTATCAGGCTCGTGACCGACTTCGACAGGAACGTGCAGCGACCCTAACGGGGGATCGTAGTTTGCGTGTGCCACGATTCAATGTGCATGATTGTCACGAAGATATTTATTTATCCTGTGGCCGCCATTGTGCGTTTAAGGTAGGCACAGGCATGTACCGCAGCGTGCGTGCTTCTGTGCCGCTACAGAAAAATAGGTTTGTATATTTTGAAATGACTCTGCAACAAGGGTGGGCACCCATTCGTGGCCCGAATATGAGTTTGTCAAAACGCGAGGTTTCGTCGCAGATGACTCGTGGATCGACTTCTCTACTGGGTGGTGCTAGTAGCGCGATTGCAGGCAATTTGACCGACCTAGCCGAAAATGACGTTAGCGTTTGTATCGGGTTGTCAACGCGATTGATGCCGCTCAACACTCTCGTCGGTGCATCAAAAAATTCGGTAAGGTAGGATGAGTAACGGTTGTGCGGAACGAATGAAGCTAATGAAGGGCGATTCTCCATAAAATACAGATAGGGTTTTATTCCGCCGGCCACGTGCTTGTAGGCTCGGATGGCCGCCGCTCCGTTGAAGTTAGCCGGAAGTATGGTTCTCAGTCTACTGTTGGGGTCTTGGCCCAGGTGGTTTGTCACCAGGAAGATGAACCCTTTATTACGGCCACCACAAGTGTTTCTGGGCCATCTGCATCTTCTTCCAGAGTGAGATCGGGTCACGTTGGATCACCCATCGGCGAAGCATTAGTGCGCTTCACTGTGGATGGAATTGCGCTTCGCGATAGCAACAATCGTGTCATGAAATTTACCCTCCCCTTTCCCTCGAGAAGCGAGCTTTATCCGACATTGACATTACATTCTCAAGATTTAAATGTGTTTAGCCAGATGTCGGCACCCGACATCACTTGCCTTGATTTGAGAGAACTGGATCTACCTGGTGAAGAAACAGTTGACATATGGTGTCTGGACGGCATGCAGTGCGGACCCGCGGCTTAAATTTTTAGATGCAGGTAAAATATGCAAACTCTCGATGTCGACTATAAAATTGGACTGAGAAAATATTGAGCACAGTTGCCAGTCTATTGAGACTTGCAATATCGTTTAGGCGACTACACACTTGTTACTTATTGTGACAAATCGCAGGATGCATCCAAGGTGATCGTGTTCAAGTATTAAGAAAGGCTCAACTATACCAACAAAATCTTGCCTAATGACATTACAGACTGTACTTTCCGTATTTGTCGCCGCCTAAACCAACCTGCATCGTCGTTTCGTCCAACAGTCTTTGCAGCTCGCGCCGAGCCTCCACAACCGACGATTGAGTCGGTCCCTCTATTGCCTTTTATATAGAATAAACGTTAGAGCGCCAAAAACATTGCTAAACATCACCCAACATTGTTTTTCCTGTACCAAGTAAAGTTTACGTTCCGATGGATTAGGTTTTCGACCAGCAGGAATAAATGACCCTCGCGTAATAACAGCAGCACCAGTAAGTTCTTCAATTGAGTCACTTGCCTCTTTCTGAGTGACCCTCCACCGCGCATGCTGGGGATAGTCGTTTATTTCAAGCTCGTCGACAAAGTGATTGTCTCCTAAACCTTGGCTTTTGTATTTCAGATCCAAATTTTGAATGATTTTTTGCGCCTTGATAAAAGCTGACATAGCTTCACTGTCGATAGGTATGGCCTTTTGAACAGCAGGCGCCATCAATTTGTCAGATGAGCTGGTAATGGTCTCCTTGGCAGGTTCTTCCACATCATCATCTTCGATTGCACCAGACTCCTATAAAAAAAACATAAGAACGAGGTTGCTTTCTTCATGTCCATGTAGTCAACAGCATACCTCAACTAGGATGCCTTGGTCTAGTTCATATTGACGTCTTTGAAGATCCGCAGTACGTTGGGTCTCATTTCGTTCCGTGTCGTCGAACGTGAAGCCCTTACCTTTAAAACCACTGCCATGATACCTCGCCTCGCCACGCTTGACCTAATAATGTTGGTTAACACATTTAACTAATGCAGAGCAGCCACTACAAAATACGTGCCTTTGCTGTAAATCCTTCTGCAAGTGCCTTTAACTCGTGCGGAACAGTCTGTCTAGCGTTTTCCAAGACTTTGACAAGATCCACGGAGTACGCCTCCTCCTGCATTAATGCAGGCACAAGTCAGTGATCGGCAAGTTTTCTAATTTAGCTTGATTGCAAACTTACATCTGGAGAAATAAAAGTGTAGGCGGTGCCTTTTCTCCCAGCTCGACCAGTTCTTCCAACGCGATGGACATAATCTTCCATGTGATTGGGACAGTGATAATTGACGACAAGAACTAAATCCTTCACGTCGAGACCTCGACCAGCGACAGAAGTTGCCACCATCACAGTTCGCACCTTCCTTTTAAAATCATCAATCGTGTAGTCCCGATCCACCTGATCTTTTCCGCCTACACCAACAACAGACGTAGAAGAAGCATCAGCACCACTAAAATAATGATAGTTTGGACATGATAGTATACCATGCAGCGAGAGCGCAGGATATCCAGCTTTCATCAAGTCCTGGAAGATCTGGTCGCATGCTTGTTGTTTGTTCACAAAAATGAGAATGTTTCCCTTTTCATACCATAAACCCAAGAGCTGCAACAAACGCATGAACTTATCATCTTCTTCACGGACTTCAATGTACTGGGTGATATCACCGGATGCCGTGCTTCGAGTACCAACAGTTATTTCCACAGGTTTCTTCAGTACTTTTCGCGCCATAAGTTCCACTGATCGAGGAAACGTTGCCGAAAACAGCAGAGTTTGTCGGTCTGGCCGAACATTCATCATAATCTTCGTAATTTGCGGTTCAAATCCCATGTCAAACATGCGGTCAGCTTCATCAAGCACAACGTACGACAAACGTTGTAGCGACAACATCTTTCCAGCACTCATGCAAAGGATATCGATCATTCGACCTGGTGTACAAATGACAATGTCTGAGCCACGCTTCAGTTTTGCAATTTGCTCTGAGACTGAAGATCCGCCATAAACTGCGGTAGCATGCAAGCCAAGGCCTTTCGCAAACTTCCGAGTTTCGACATAAATTTGTTGAGCCAGCTCTCGTGCAGGCGCCATAACGATTCCAATAGGACCTTCGCTTTCTTGTAGGGGGGGTTGAGCAAGTATATGCCGAAACATGGGAAGCAAGAATGCCAAAGTCTTGCCAGAACCTGTTTTTGCAATGCCAATGACATCACGTCCTGACATGATTGCAGGCAGCGCCTGTTTTTGAATTGCAAATGGTTCTTTATAGCCGTGTTTTTTAATCAGCTGGAGCATTCGCACACTAAAACCACATTGATTCCACTTTTGCAGTGGACGTGGGCACTTCTTTCCTCGCACTTTGATTTCACACTCATTTCGCTGTATTTCCACCTCTTCTTCCGATTGATCCTTGATTTCTTTTGGAACTACATAAAAAAATTTTTGAAGTGGCAGGTAATTTATCCTGGAATGATCAACAGGATTGATCTCCCTCTTTTTTTGTTGGTCCTGTAAGATTTCGAGAGCCGAACGCTGATCCACGAGCTGGGAGTCTTCACCGATAATATCTTCTTCTAAGCCCTGATATAATCGCCCAGTAGTATCATTTCCCATAGATTCTACACGAGTCGCTTCAAATTTGTGCTTTTCTTCGTACTCTCGCTTTTCATGTAGCGCCCGCATAAATTCCTTGAGTTCTCGTTCCTCACGGGCTTCGCGCTCTTCAGGTGTTTCACTCACAATACTTCCTGTGAAAACAGGCTCTAAAGACGACGGAGTTTTGGACACACCCGTTTGCTCTACAGCATTTGGCGGCAAGAAAGTGCCGTAAATATTGATTTTGCTCTGATCTTCAATTTCAGACTGCGAAATCACATTAGGTGCGGGGTCTAAACGTGCTGTTTCGTCCACCAAACCAGCCATATATGCATCCAGAGGATCCACATCCTGCACTCTAGCACAATGCTTCACTCCGTCCTCATCCCGTTTTACTATTCCTTTTGGCGACTTTTTTATCTGTTCATCTTCATCTGTCTTCACATTCAGTTGCTTCTGCACCGCATTCTCCTCTGACAATACCTTTCCTTCATTATCCTTACGCTGATTATCTAAACCAAAATGTTCATGCTCCTGCGTTAATTTATCGCCATTTAGTCGCAAGCTTGTTCCTACACCTAGAGCTTTGAAAATAGCTGCAGGCTTCTTCTTCACCACACCTTTCTTGACAGCCTGGTTTTTAAGCGAAATACTTCTAAATTTAAAATCCTCAGGCATTCCAACCTTTAAATGTGCAGTAACAGCGACAGATTTGCTGGATGATCTGTTTGTGTTTGAGTCGGAGCCGCTATGGTTCTTATGTCGTGTCTTTTGGGGTGTCACTTCATTTTCCTTCGCATCTCTCTTGGTTTCATTGGTAGCAAGTGATTTGCGACTTAAATTCTCCAAAGTCGGATCGCTTTCGCTCTTACTTCTGCCGCGTCGACTGATCCTACGTGAGCTTCTGTGGCTTTTACCCCTATTCTTCTTCAAGCTGCTGCGTCGGTCCACCGAGCGGCTCCTGGAGCACGAGTATGATTTTGAGCGACGACGCTCTTTCCGCTTTACTTTTGAGCGCTTGTGACGATGCTTCTCGCTTGATTTAGACGATCGGCGGCGCTCCCGCGAACGCGATCTACCACGCGACGAGCTGCTCGACGACCTTCTCGACGATAGCGAGCGAGAGCGCGACCGCTTGCGCCGTGAGGAATTTGATGAGTGATGACGTGGTGGACGTGTACTCCGTCCACGACTATGACTGCGACTGCGGCGTGGAGTTGGGGCAATTTGCGCCATTTTACCTCAAATTGCGCGCTGTGAAGAAAAAGGACAAATGAAAGTGATTTAACATCAATTTGCTTAATGCGTAATATTTTTGTCCTTTAGAAACAAAGAAACTCTTTTCGCTTGTGCTTGGAGAAAATGATGGCACCGAACATGAGCGAGTCGTAGTGAGGGAAATCAGTTGAATGTGGGAGGTGACCGATCTCACCGAATGTCGTCATACCCATCAACGACGCTCCACCTGACCAGTCCTTATACGCACCGACCTGAAAGTATAACGGAACCATTTTGATTAGCATGCAAACTTACGACACGCGCCGCACTCACCATCTCAGCCATGCATTTGTGGCCAAGCAGCGCTTGTACTCCTGCGGACAAAAACATGAGGCAGCCGATCGTTTCATGAATGTAAAATTTGTTGCTTTCCACGGCTTGGGCTCCCATCTATAAACGCACCAGAGTCACACTTTTAGACACACCGTCCGCAAAACATCTAGCCTGGACAGACCTTGTTAATGGCAGTCTTTAATGACTGCGCGGATGTTTCCATCAGTACAACATTTGTGCCGGAAGCAACTGAGCTGGTTGTGCTGAGTGAGCCGTCTTCGTTAATCCCAGTAATTACTGCCGTCATATTAATCAGCTTGGACCAGTCGCTTGATTGCATTGAACACAACGAGGAAGACGAATTTGCGTCGACACCACGATCAATTTCCATTTGATTCGAGACGAAGTCGATCGTGGTGCCCAGGGGATGTAAACTACCAAGCCGAGGAAATCCGATTGAAGCCAGGTCAGTTTGACTGTTCTCTGAAACTACGTCAAGCCACTATGCACAAAGCACATGTTTTCAAGAGATTAGACAGCAACACCCAGAAAAACAGGGAACAAATCACCTCTTGATAAACCTCAGCCGCAGGTTTACTATCAATTTCGTAGATGGTTTTGTTCGACGCCTTGGTGACAGTACCCATGCAGTACTCGCTATTCACTCCGACCGGGCTGTAGCTGCTGAACCAGCTCACATACGTCTCCACACTGGGGAAACATAGCGCGAACGCTATCCCCATTTCAGTCCAGTCCCCTAGGCCATCGCAAACACTTTTGGTGTAATCTGTACTGCTGCTACTGCTTATCTGGATCCAAGACACGGAAATTTCACCCTCACCATGTTTAGTGGCATCGGAGGAGCAGCCGCCAACAATTGGACAATGAATTGCCTCACGAATACCGTCAATAGCATTCTCAACAAAGAGAGGACAAGCATACGTTACGATGAAAGCCGGCTTTTCCCCGACATCCACGCCACCTGCCACACGGGCAAGCGCCGTTTTCGCAGCGGCATATGATTTCTCATGGGCATCACTCTGTGAATACTCTGCATGAACCACGGAATAAGTCCCATACGGATCATTGACACCCCACAATGTCACAAGGCCTTCATTATTGTGACGGTTCACTGACACCCAAGCGTTTTCGTCACACATTCCACGCGCGATTGTACCGCCAATGTAAGGAACGCCAGGAGCTAGTTGACGCAAAAGGTTTACAACCACTTCGGCGCTGAAGCCAGTAGAGAAGCCAACGACAACAAAATGAACATCACCACCAAGTTTTGTCAACAATTCCTGAAAGGCCCCAGTCATGGCAAGGGCTTCGGTCTTGTTTGTTGACCACGCTGAAGCAACGTGGACATAACTACTACTGTTCTGCAGCGGTAGTCTCTCTTTCGAGTTCGATCGTCGATTTGCTTTTTCCTTGTTGCCAACATTTGTGGGAATGGCATGCTGAGTAGGATTTTTTGATGGACCGTGGAGACGAAAGCTAGTGGGACGATTTTGAGAAATGTTTCTTGAAAATACTGGCTCAGCTTCATTATCTTGACTGCCGCCAGTAGCACGCTCTAAGCTGACCGCCGAGTGCGAACGGCGTATTCGACGCATATGTTTCGAGCCACGGGCTTTCTGCTCACCATAGCTGTACCGTTGCGGTACCTGCAGATTACTTTGTCGTTGCCTTCTTGCAAACACCTTTCGAGAAGAGCGTCGGGTTAAATCGCGGCGTTGTCGATCGTCCAGGGTACCTGGATGCTCACGGTGTTTGTTCGGGTAGATTATTCCGTCCTCTTTTTCCTCATCCTCGTTGTCCACACTGATTCGGCGGTACTTACGAGGCATCCGCTCCTCTTTTGTCACCGAAGTTTGCTCTGGTTTGGCCTGTAAGGTTTCCAGCGCACCTGTCAGGTCTTGTGAATGTGAAGGGCTAGGCAAGCGAAGCTGCTGGGCATTGCTTGGTTCGTTACTGACAGCCAGGTGCTGGTGCCCGGTACTTCTCTTGATCCAGTCCTTGAAATCTTCTTCGTTATTTAGCTCCCTACTACTTTTAGACCGATGGTGGAACACGACACACTTGCTACATACGCGAATACTCGGTTGGTGACGCGACAGCACCTGCTTACCAGTGTCGTTGTGCGTGAAGCTGATCGAGGGAACGCGAATTGTACTGCTGCACGCCCAGCATATTACTTCGCCGCATGTTCGGCAGTGGTGGCGTCTACGAAAGATGGAAGAGAAGCGTTTGTTGCAAAGCACGCAAAAGCGGCGGTCTCTGTAAGAAAATATGTTTAATGTGATAATCGTTTTTTTGTCCTGAGGAAATGATACAACGTACTTGTCTTTTACCCATGCAGAAGTCTTAACAACAGATATCTCTTGAAGCTCTGAGGGGTCTTCAAGTAAGTCGCGTAAGCCGCGTGCAAGTTGCGTGACCATTTCGACAGCCGGATTGCTGCGGAAAAGGCTTACCATAGGTGGAGGTCGTTGGAAAGCAATGGAAATTGTGACAAAGTCGTCCTTATAGTCTGGCGACGAAGTGCGCTCAAACTTGCAAATCATTGCATCGAACTGCGAGCGCTCAAGATTGCTATCTTGGATGTGGGGCATACCACCCACTTCTGCTAGCGATTCTTGGAAAAGATAGCAGGCCATAATATCTCCACCCAACGTCTCAATGCCAATGTACTGTCAATTTTCCAAAAAATGCACACTATTAGTGGATCACTTGGTGTGGTCGGGATGGCTACAGAACATCACGTCGTTTGGCACTAATATCCTACGCTGCAACCATACCTCCAGTACGTAGAAGTCCGAGGATTTGCTAACAAGTGAGCCCGACTTGATGGCCCACCACTTAATTGCGGCCTGCTTGTACATCTCGCGGGCGTCTCGGGGTGGGTTTGCGCTTGGGTAGACTCCGGTTCCATTGAGATCCTCAAGCACTTCTGCATCCAGGAAGATGTCGCCCAACACTCTATGCATGAAGAGCTTAAACTTGTTCGACGTTTTAAGGTCGTAGATAGTCTTAAGTACATTAGGAAATGCCGCGTTGGCAAACACAACAGCCTTAGCTGAGACGGACTCGGACCAATCGGAGCTCGGCTTATATATGCCAATGTCATTTTTACAATCATGTACCTTCCAAAGGGCGCTACTTGCGTCGGACAACAAGCCGAGACATGAGCGCGCACGATTTTCTGCATACTTGTGTAAGCGTATTTTGCGCTCGTACGAAAGTGACGGGCCCTGTGGCGACAAAATAAATTCATCATCATGTGAGTTCGAGTTTTCAGCTGAGTCGCTCCAATCCGGCGCATTAGCAGAAGCTGCCGTCGCGACATTGGGAATTGAGGTCACGTCCATTGCTACAGGTGTAGCCGACGCATCCTGTTTCATTGTACTATTGACAGCAAGTTCGTAACGGTTAACGTTTGCTCGCACTAATGCGAAACTTCTTGCGAATGAGGGGATGAACTTGTAATTCTTTGCGACTCCGACCCATACAAATACAAGAGGCTCGACTCGAGATTTCGAGACTTGTTTTTGTTTCGTTTAACTTTCCTTGAATGTTTCGACGGACAAACGATGCAAGACCTACTGTGTCACACAAATGTACATAAAATATATATAGAACCTGGAGGCATATCATTTACCAGATAACTGACTAGTTCGTTTGCACGCAAATGCACTAGCCTCTCTGCTAACTAGTTCTGCTGGCCGCCAAGTGATGCCCAGCGTTGAACAAATTAGGTTAGTTGTTTATTGCACAAGGCCCCTCTAGTCGGCTTGCCAGCAGAAATAGTGTTACAACATGAATACTTGCTTTTGCCGTGCTGATAATTATTATCGACTACAAGCACAGACGGGTTTTGGAGATGTATGTAAAGCGCTCTTAACTTACTTCGTCAGAAGTGAATGCTTCTATGCACCTCGCTCGCATTTTTTGTTAAAAAATATTGTATTTCCCACATCCGTATTGCTTGTGACCGTCGAAGTCTGAAGCTTTTTTTTTAGCACAGAGGCAATAATATGTATGTGAAGATGGTAAAGTTGCCATGAAAAGCTTCTGCGTGAATGGAAAGCTGTATAATTCCATTTTTCTTGTACTGCCAGGTGAAGCACAAACTTTAGCGCGATCCAACCCTTCGAAACATTCAGATGCCTCTTCACGCCCAATAAAAAAATTAACACCCAGCTTGAGATAGTACCGAGCTGCTGAATGCCGCTATCGGAAGACACAGAGAAGGGCGATGTTCCATCATCAGCATCAGCTGAATCAGCTGATCCATCGATCAAGAAAACATTGATGAGTCCGTGGCTTTCAGCATATCACAATGCAGTTGCTGGTATCAAAGCTGGATCAAATTGCATGCGATTGGTGGATGTCTACGGCGACGGGGACGCAAAACTCGTGATAGCAGATGGGGACCAGCGGCTAAAGATGTTCAAAGGTGCTTGTAACCTATTACTTGCTTTCTTTGAGTGCGTTTAGATCTTACACATTCTTGTCAGGTTCATCACTCCATGGCGAGCAAGCTATCCTTGGAGTACCATCGTCCCTGAGCTACTTTTACTCGGGTAAGCCGACAGACTGACCTACAAGACCAATCTATGACTTAAGACCAGATGGTGTGGGAAATTAAATTATTTACGTTACAACATGTGCAGACAATAGTCGACCTCGAATTCCAGCAATTGCAGTTGCATCGGGCCCATATATCTTCATATACCGCAACTTTCGCCCCCACTACAGGTTCACAGTTCCATCCGTTGAAATTGACGCACAGGAAACAAAACTATGGGAGTCATTAGCAAAATGCACAATAGAGGTCCCGGACGCGCTCACGCAATTTTCAACAATGCGGTAAGCATCACTTGCAAAGAAATTAGTGGTCGTACCGACAATTTTTCAGCGGGTTAGGAATTCGCTTGTCGGAGCGTTCGCGGGGTCTGCTAGCGATTGACAATATAGAAGAGCAAGCCGAATACGTGTCGAGGTTTATGGACGATCAACTAGTCGAGCGATCTTTCGTGACTTGCATGACGTCTATTAACAAGAGTATGGACGACAAAGATGCTGTAAGCTGGTAAGTTAGAAAATTGTTCCATGAGAATACTCATTTAATAAGGTCTATACTTGTTAATGATCAGTCTTGTCGTCGCAAGTGAGAGCTGCATGGTGTATGTGTTGGATCCTCAAGGCACAACCGTTATCCAACAGATAAAAGTTCCTGGAGTGCCTGTTGAAATCGTTGCTGTGGGACTGCTGGACATCGAATATCGTCTTGTCATGACAACACGCAACAGCACCGTGTACACAATAAAGAATGGAGAATTGCTGAGGTCAGTGATTGAGCTGGAATTACCTGCGTGTGGTCTCGTGCAACTCGATAAGAGCATCGTGATTGCATCGATGAGCCGAAAGCTCACGTCGTACCACCTCAAAGGCAAAAAAAATTGGAGTTTAACTATGGGTGACGATATTGTTGCCCTTGAAGCATTTAGTCTTCGTCGAACCAAAGAAACTCGAGGTGTTATCGTGGCATTGCACAACGGCGAAGTCACGTTGTACAATGAAAAGGTCAAGGTGTGCACTTTAAGCACGGACATGGTGCTTACAGGAATGCGATTTGGTCAATATGGACGCGAGGAAGCCTCGCTTGTTCTCGTGCAAAAGAGTGGTGCTCTTTCATTGAACATTCTAAAACGTACAGCCAGCTTAGATGCGATCTCAGCGGCGGCCGGTCCTCCACCGGAGCAAGGTAGGTCGTTTTTCAAAGGTAAGTTTGTCTATGCTGATGAGACGCCTGGCAATTTGTACGTAGACATCCCACTTAACATCCCTAAGAAAACGACATTGTACCTTGAGCAAACTCAACGCGAACGAGACCAGGCCACAGAAATGCATCGTCACTTTCAGCGTGACTTGTGCAAATTGCGCTTGAACACAGCACGTGCATATGTTAAGATTATCAAAGATGGACATGTAACAAACATTGACTACATCAGTTTCGAAAAATTGACGCTCATATTTTTAATATTCACAGGGGTTGGTCTCGTACTCGACGGGTGCAGCCATCCGTCTGAACGCACAAGTGCTGGGAATCGGTCCGTCCTTTCGAATCAAGTTAAACATTCAGGTACAATGTTCGTCTCGCGATTGATACTCTTGTGACTAATTGTTGGTTAATAATTAGAATGCCGGTTTTAAAGCGGTAACCAGCATCACTGTCGCTTTCCAATTCGATCACGAGTTGTATTGTGTAAAGCAAAGCCTCATACCTATACCGCTTTTGATTCCTGTAAGACGGATGCCAATACTATATGTCGCTCTTTTTGCTATCGGATACGAACGTTGTGTTAACTAGTATTGGCTGGTGCTCAGAACGTGCTATATCATTATGCCGTTGACGTGGACAGCATCTCTCAGCTTGGCGCTGCGGATAATGTATCTATTTTCGTGTGCGCGAAGGAAAGGCAAGATATTTTCGACCTGTGATTACTATCGGTAGCTAATGTGATTTTGTAGCAGCATCCCTCTCGTTTCTGCCATTATAAGCATGCCGCTATGTGAATCCAAGATGTAAATTTTAATCTTTTGTTTTCGTAAAAGCTATTTGTTTTCTAGCTGAGAGAATGTTTTGCAGACTCTTCTGTCTTGTAAATTGCCTTCAAAAGTAGAGAAGTGAATCGCTTTTGATGAATTCTGCGTAAGCAATGATATGAACGAATTTGACAGCACCAGCACAATCAATGACAACAAATTCGATGGAGTTTTCTTTTGAGATAGTTAGGGGTGTGGTTAGGCAATTTTAACTATCGGTAGTACTTCTGCACTATCGGAACAGCTGTTGCAAAGTCAAGAGATTATTCGGCGCGATAAAGCCGTGATTGACGCCTTACGCAATCGCATCGAGACACCTAAGCCGCTCGCGTCTGACAATCAATCGAGCGCCAGTACGCTGCCGGGCGTGACTGGTCGTTTGTCTCCTCACGCATAGATCAAGCGCGGCCTTATGAGTTGCCCCGCGCACGCTATGACATGGTGATTAACACGGGACGCACCTTCGCAAAGACACCACTGCAGAAGATCATGGCGTCGCTGACTGGTTCACACCACGGCAACGACGCACTTGAGAAACTGTATGGCGAACACGCGATTGGTCAAGTGTCGAAACTCCCCGGTGGCAATCTTCGCGTCAAGGTGAAGACCAAGGAGGCTTGCTTACAGCTTGAACGCACGAAGGTGAATATCATGGGCGGCGTATTCATGTTCAACGAGTTTGACATTCTCGCGAGCAAGTACTTCGTGGACATCTCGAACGTCGACTCAGACACGAAAACGGACACGATCCTGCATCGGCTCTTCATCATCGGATGCAAGCCGATCTATGACACGTTTCGCGAAGTTAACATGACAACTGGCATGACCTCGGCGACGTGGCGAGTGTACTTCCTCTCGAATACGTGTCCTCCGCCACTTGTAGTGAACGGCTCAGTCTGTGACCAAATACTGTTTGACAACAAACTACACCCAGCTCACGGAAAGAACGCGCC
>NW_020187183.1:286804-287111 GCF_900000015.1 Plasmopara halstedii | reverse complement strand
ATAATCGGGCGACAACTCCTCGCTGCTGCAAAAGGTTAGCATTTTCCGTGATTTTTAACAGCCATACGTGCAACAGGCTCGACGAACTCTGTCAGCACAGTTAGAGCGAATTCAGGACAACAAAATCGAGTCGTCGGTCGCGGACAAAAAATGAGAGGATCCCCAGTTCATAACAGGAAGCCAAAGTAGAGATTGTGTCGTTAGCGCTTCGACTACATTGAATGTATGTTTTTTAAGCAACAATAATGCCAATCTCCATAGCTTTGAGCACTCCTCTCTGCAAATACTGCCTATTCAGCTAAAAAGC
>NW_020187183.1:286506-286794 GCF_900000015.1 Plasmopara halstedii | reverse complement strand
CTGGTCCGTAAATCCTCCATCACTGTGTTGCGGAAATGAGACCCATTGTCTGAGACCCAGGTCTGCGAAGCCCAAACCTCTTGTACCAATCTAGCACCGCGGATGCCGCCACCAGCCCATTGGCACTCTCGCTTGCAACAAGTAATGTGAGAGGTCATCTTTCATGACCAGCATATACTTGGCGCTGCCGTAACTTTCTCCCATGTATAAGAAGTCTATGTGGAGAAGTTCGTTTCTTTGATTAGCTGTATGTGTGGAATTTCATGGGCGTTGAATGAGCATGCCTCT
>NW_020187183.1:286312-286496 GCF_900000015.1 Plasmopara halstedii | reverse complement strand
TGCGGGAGACGAAGTTGGGCTCTGCCCGTGTTCGCTGTCAGAACCAGCGAGACTTGGTCGCTTCAGTGTCGTTGGTATAGGGCACGTTAAGTGCAGAAGTCGTTTTATTCCAACGAACCAAGTTGCAGTGTCTAGCGGAGACGCGAGCCTCGTTAAGGCAATAATCGATTGGAATTGTAAATGA
>NW_020187183.1:280741-286302 GCF_900000015.1 Plasmopara halstedii | reverse complement strand
GATCATAACCATGATCCCCGACACCGAACGTCGGTCGTCGATATTACTGCCCCAATCCACGTCCGTGTATGTCTCGGCCTTCAGCTCACTTGTGCCTCCTTGATAGACGATTCCAATTGCCTTTGTAGTCTTGGGGTAACAAAGAACGGGGTTGGCCGCCTTCCAGTGCTGTTTCCCCATGTTTTCCAAGAACCTTGACAACTGCGTCACCACGTACGCAACGTTGGGGCGTGTACAAGTAGTAATGTGCAGCAGGCACCCGATCAGCGATCAGTACGGCTTCGTCCGCACCTCGTTCCAGCCCGCATTCGTGGTCGGGGATTGATGCTTCGACGGCTTGAGTCCCGACTCGCACGGATTCTCCACAGCCTTGGCGTCTTGCTGATTGAAGCGCTCCACCACGTCGTTAATGTAGCGCGTTTGCGTGATGGTCAGTAAATTCGCTGACCTCTGGTGGTCAATCTTCATTCCCAAGATGAACTTATCCTCGCCCAGCTCCTTCATCTAAAAACCTTCTTGAGTCTCATCTTGACGTCCTGGATTTCCTTGCTCGTCTTCGCCGCGATGAAAATGTCGTCGACGTAAAGACATACGTGCACATGTAGCCCCCGGCGTCTTCATTGCCATACGACACCTCCATGTGCACGCGTTCCCTGAGGTCGCTGTTGAGGAATGCCGTGTCCACATCCAACTGCTCTGTCACGTACTTCTCCTTCATTGTAACCGCCAATACCACACGAATCGAGTTCATGTTGGCCACCAGTGAGTAGGTTTTGAAGAAGTCTACGCCAAACGTCTGCCTGAAATCCTTCGCCACGAGCCGAGCCTTGTACCGAACCACTTTCCCATGCTCGTTCCGCTTCTTGGCAAACGCCCATCTGCTCTCAATAGGTCGTATATTCGCCGACCTCGGTACCAGTGTCCATGATCCATTCCGTTCATGCGCTCGCAGATCTACCTTCATCGCCTTCACCCACTCCGCCGCATCGTCACCATCCATGGCTTGCTGATACGTCGTAAATGCATCGTCAGCTTTGCCGACACTAGCAGCATACACCAGCACTGCCTCAGCGAGCAGTCCGTCTTCATCAATGCGCGATCGCTTAGGCGATGTTGGCCAGAAGTGGTCGTTGTTGTCAGGATCACTGTCGGTCCCATGGTGCTCGTCGTTGTTCGTCGATTCCACAATCACCGATTCGTAATTCGCGAAGCCATCGTTCAGCAGTAGCATCGGTGTCTCTGCTCGGCGAACACACTCCGTCCTCGGGTGAAACACCATGCTGTCACCGGTCGTCAGCCCTAAAGATCTTCTGTACGTCGTCAGCTCTCTACTCGACGATGTCGGCTCTGGTTCAACTTTCTGCATTTATACGTCATCACCGCCGAGTTCTTCCTCAGCAGGCGGCATTGGTTCGTCGACGGTAGGTTGCACCTGTGGCTGCACGTCTTCATGCTGCACTAAATCGTCGACCTTCGTGGTCACATGGACGATTATCGACTGGTTCGGTACAGCCGTATCGTAGATACCGTTGACCTCCCGTTCATCCAGTCTAGTGAACGTGACACTTTGAGCCTGTTCCACTCCAAGTTGTACACCCTGTACCCCTTGACGTTCTCAGCGTACCCCAAAACATACACTTGAAGCTCTTTGCATCCAGCTTCGTACGTTTGCCGTCTTTCGCATGAGCATACCCGGTAGAGCCGAACACGCGCAAAAGCTCCATGCGCGGCTTCATCTTGATGCACAGCTCATACGGTGTCATGCTCGTGTGAACACTGTTCGTGGTCCTGTTGATCGAGTACACCACTGTATTCACCGCCTCGGGTGGAGAGTGCTGCCATCATTACGACACAGAAGATGACATGTTCTTGGGTTACGCAGCAGTCTGTCGAGAAAAAATCATCTTCGTTAAAATTGCCCGCACGTCACATAATGCTGCGTAGCACGACAGCCCATCTTGTGGCTAGTCAAGGATGTTACCAGTGTTTTGCTGTACGCCGTGGTTGGGCAATTCAATGAATTTATGCCCCTGTCTACACTGGCATTGTATCTCGCTGGCAGTTTGAAGCAGTCGCTGAGTTAGTTATCTGTGTTTCTCATGATTGATACATGAGCAGCTCGGGCTAATTTAGCACATGTATGAGCAACTGAAACACAAAACAGGCATGAATATGCTGCTTGTGGTCTTTGCCTTGGCAGGGATGATGACACCGGCGTTCTTGAAATCAGATAGCAATTTGGCCTTTCCGGAGACGCTGCCTGTAGTAATTTCGTTAGTTTGATTGCTGACCTAGCTTCTTCTTATACTAAATTTCTGTCACCAGCCTAAGATAGAGATAAATGGGTTCTCAAGCAAAAACAGACGTAGGAACGAATCTTATCAAAATATGCCTTTACACATAGAGCTTAATCAAGATCAATGTCACTCTGCCTTTTTCGCTCAAGACATCAAGAATCACCTCCGACCGCTGCATTACCGGCACTATTTTGATAGATTTGTCTGGACAACAGCACAAAGCGACAAATCTGAAAAGATAAGATTGTAACGTCTGGACCCATCTCCATCTTCAGCTGTTCTGCAAAAATTAAAATTCTTGTCAAAAGGCCGCTCGTACTCATATATTTTCGCAAAATTACAGCTCGTGCCCGAGCACCGGCTCTAATAGGCTGGATCCTAGACTCACACCTGACTGTGTGACAATCTCAGGCAATGAAAACCCTGCAAGTCCAAATAGTAGCTGTGTTATCTTCTCTTGTGCTTAACTTGCTGCTCGCCATTAACCAGCATGTCGTGGGATTCTTCCTCGACAACAGTAGATACCGTTGGACTCATAACCTGTAGGAGTTCAAAAATTTGGGTCGTGATAGCTTTGCTACCAGAATCAACCGTTTTTTTCATACACGCGGTATCTAGCATAAGTGTAAGCAACACCATCTTGTTACGCCAGCCCTTTTCCCTAATTTTTATAACGCTGTAGCCATATCACACCCGTCATTTTCTGCTCATCGCATCGGCTTGCTAGTTTAGCTCACGCTGTCCGGGACAAGTTGGTCTGACAATCCACTTCTATTTAGTTGTAAAGTGTCTCATGCAGTACGAAGCTGAAAACTCTCAAGTGGGTATGGCATCGATAATGCAGCTATCATCCAGCCAAACCCATGTTTGTGTATGAGCTTACAATTGTACTTCGGATCTATAGACCAGCGCTTGCTTTACAACCATAGTCTTACATACAAATTTAATGACTCCAATCAAATCATTGTTCCTTACTTTCTGATAACTCAACTGATCTATTGTAAGTACCTATATCACGTATAGAATACATTGAAAGGGCAAGCGACCCAGTATGAGGTCACCAGTCGGCATAGCGTATGCCGAACATATACAATTAACCAGATATACAGGTTGTGAAACGTTGCTTTAAATATGAAGACATCAAAAGCTCTACACCCAGGGATATACCGCGGCATTACGTGTTATCGTAAGTATACTGGGAAAAGGTGGACGAGAGCTGAAATAATTGGACACTCAGTACAGTAAGCTACACAATGGGCCCATTCAGGACAAAAGACATCATCATCGGCTTACTTGTTAGCTCCTACCATGGGTTATATGCTCTGTAAGACGGCTCCAAGTTTAGTCTTCGGGAGATGTCAATTTCGACATGCAAAGAAAAAATGCCACCAGGATGGCAGAGCGCTTTCTCAAGCAGCAGGTCAAAAAATGCTGGGAAAACCCGCCTGCTCTATAACTCGCAATATAGCGCTCGCTGCACAGATTTCTTTTCAAGGCAATCGTAGCAAAATGGATGAAATTTGCCTCAGTGAAAAAACTTGAAATATGCTGGATGAAACACTATATACCTAATGACAGTGTCTGACACAATTAGGGCCGCGGACAACTTAAAAAAGTGTTGAAGTGGCGCCACGTAATGAAAGATGGACGAGCCAAGGACTCATCGATTGATGACGTGAAGGTGATCAATGGTCTGGAGAGCGCGTGAGGCCGCGCATGAGCTCGGCGAAGATAGGGAACTGACTCGACAAATGATGACTGGGATCGGCGTCTCACGTATGGAAAGATCCGATTGGGAGATAATGGAGTGAGTGCTGGATGTGATTGGATCATATTCAAAACTCCCCTCGCGGCGACCATTCATCTTGTCGGGGCGTCGCAGGGAGAAGCTCGAGGGCGGCTGCTGCAGGGGCACAGGGAACAAGAAGGGCAAGAAGGGTGCACAAGAAGGTAGTTTCGGACATGTAGGAAGGGTAGATTGTGTAGCTGCTAACTAATTCACTTCGGCATTTGGCCTCCAATACTCAACAGAATAACAGCCGCACAAGACTCTCAAGCCACTAGACGCCGCCTCGATGTCGACGAAGAAGGCTGAAGTCCTACTGGGAAGCGACAACTACTTTCACAGGGATTTCGCCATGCGCATGACGCTGACGAGGAAGGGACTGCTGGCTCATGTGCAGACGGTGAAGCCGGAAGTAGAGATGACGGAGGCGTAGCTGCTAAACGACATGAAGGCGCTCGGTTCGATCGCCCAAGGCGTGTCGTTGGAGCACCAGACGAAGATTCGCTCGGTGACCTCGGCGATTCAAGCGTGGGGGACTCTGCGGGAGTTCTACAACCGGAACACGATGCACAATCGTGTGATGATGACTCACCGACTCCATGAGTTCAAGATAGAGAAAGGGGCGACGATGGCGAAGCACCTCGACAAATTCGACGAGCTCGTCGAGCTCGTCGTGGGTCTCCAATCGCTCGGCGAACCACTGGACGATGCCCGTCAGTTGGTTATATTGCTGAGCCGCCTGCTCAGCGAGTTCGAGCTGATCTCGTCAATCATCGAGAACATTAAGGACGTCACGCTGATCGAGGTGAAAAAGAAGTTGCTGAAGGAGTACGAGCGACTGGAAAAGAAGAAAACGTCGGAGCGTGCGTTGAAGGTCACCTCGGATGATGGCAGGGGCAAGAACGGCAAGTCTGGCAAACGCGGCAGAAACAACGACCGCAAGGGCAACGGCGCGAAGAATAATGGCGGGCTCCAATACAAGTGTTTTAGTTGTGACCAGGTCGGACACATGAAGCGGGACTGCCCGAACAAGGTCGACGGCAGTGACGATGGGGCAGTGTTCGCGGTCAGCGAATTAAGTCCGGTGAATGGGTCAGTAGACTCAGTGATCACCAGTGCATGGCTGATACTGCACTCGCTATTGGCAAGGATCGATTGCCGAGCTGGCTGATCGACAGTGGTACGACGTCGCACATGACGCCGTACCGGGACGACCTCTTCGAGGATGAGGTCGTGAACACGAACATCGAGGTGATCATCGCTGATGGTAAGTAAGCTGCGCGTAGCGGGAACCGGGTCGGTGCGCTCTAAGGGCATCGACGGCAAGCGCATCCGGATGACGGAGGTACTCCATATTCCTGGCCTCGATCGCCGACTGCCGTCGGCGGGGAAAAAAGTTGGCAGGACGCAGGTCGAGCGTCGAGTTCCAGCGGAATTTGTGTGTTATCTGGGGCAAGTCGAGTGCGATTGCCTCGAGG
>NW_020187183.1:274317-280731 GCF_900000015.1 Plasmopara halstedii | reverse complement strand
AGAGAAGAGAAGAGAAGAGAAGAGAAGAGAAGAGAAGAGAAGAAAAGAAAAGAAAAGAGAAGAAAAGAGAAGAAAAGAGAAGAAGAGAGAAGAAAAGAGAAGAGAGCGTACCTTGGTCAATTACCGTCTCCGCTACCTCCTTTAACATGATTGCTAGCGCCGCAGCCGATCTCGCATTCTTTTGAATATCATATTCGGTGCGAACAATTGCAATTGCAGTGGCCTTACTGTCAATTCGAAAGCTCTCGCTCATAAGCATTCTCCCCTTTTCATAGAAAACAACGTCAAATATCTTGCCCCCAAAACGTTGCAGCCGAAAGCGCTAAAGGTTTTCGCCCTGTCTTGTCCGAAACTGTGTAGAAATTTCTTACAGTCGACCGGCATTCTCTTGCTGTGTATTCAAGCGGACAAGATGATCTGATTGAAAAAAGCTTGGTCCCCCTCCAGCTTAAGTACTGTTATTTTCTTAGGGTGATCGATCTTCTTTGTGAAATAGTGCTGTGGTCTCCTCGGTGAGGCAGTTGATTTCATTCAAATTATCAAACCAAATCATTAGTCTTCAATTATTCAAGAGCTGTAAATAGCCCACTTCAGAAGCAAAGACACGAACACATTTATAACATCACAAAATCATCACCAAACATTGAGCAGACCTTAAGTATCGACAAAACGTTCTTTAAAAAGCATCGATTTTGTATGCAAGAGTCCGACGCATCCATCTGCCCTATCAGAAAAGCGTGTCCACTCTGACTGATGTCCAGCAATTTTCTTTTCTCAAATCTCGCATGCATCTTGTAGCGATGCCTGTTCCATAGCATGCGATTTATTTCTCTGTAAGCAGCTTCTAATACATAAGAAATCTGGTGCTACCTGATTTGACACATGGGATACACCAAGTACTGAGCTGCTTAAAAAAGACTGCATATGTTTTGCTCGCGTAGCTTAACCCTTCGCTTGATAAAGCGGTTCGTCAGATACCAATACGCCATAAACTTGATATGAAGATTGCAGAGCACAAATGCATCAAGTTTAACGGTTAATTGGTCACTAGTCGTAGCGATGTACCTAAGAAGTAAAGTGGATAAAGTAGCTAAACAGCCTCAAGCTATTTATTGCAGAGACTGGTGTGTTATTGTATTACGCTGAAATAAGCGTATGTTCTTCGAGTAAATAAATTATGCAGTTGCTGTAGCAGGGATGCCGCAGCACTTTGCTTAGAAAAACTTAAGTTAAGGCCACCGACCTTACGTTCTTTACAAGAGACAGTTCGCGTGTAGCGGATCGTAATCTGCTACCTCCTAGAGTACTCAAGACCTTAACAAAGGTAAACACGCTCTTCCATTCAAAATTGAGACTGTATTCAATTGTTTAAGTTGCGGCAGAGCCCCCAAAAATAAAACGTTAGGTTTTCCTAATGAATAAAGTAAGACCTAACTAATATAGTAATACCTATATAATAAAGTAATATCTAAAATGTATAGTAAAACCTAATTATTTGCATTACTACTGGCAATCCTGCCACGTTCTGGCTTCTTGTTACGGTGTAGCAACACCGTTTTGTGATTACACCAAATTATGTAATCCATACCTTTGTACGGTCACAACATCTTGTGTTACCCGCTCTTTCATACAAGGGTACGTGAGCCCCGTTACACTATCCCCCATCAAAATGGTGAGTCAACTACTCACATTTAACTGTCGTCTCCTTCGAGGCTCGCGTGTCTGAGGCACCGAAGAACGATCTTCAAAACATCTTTGAACACTCTCCGCTCATGGAGCCTTGTCTCTATGAGACAGAAAATACAAGCCTAGCTGATTCTAAGGGCGCCCGCGGGCAACGCCCTTCTTCTTCTGCACGGGGTGCATCTCCAGAAATTATGTCCGCGGCTTCACGGGAAGCACATTTCAGGCCCTCGGCAATCGAGCGGCACACACCGCGTTCGCCCCTGCGACTGATTTCTTCGTCGAGGAGTTAAAGGGGGTCGACAACGAGTCGTATACTCCTTTCACAGCATGTGAAGATGAAAAAATTAGGTTTGCCTTTGGCGCGACCTGAGTCCTGCTTGAACAAGCGGACACTGTGCCCGCTCCCTAACCTCTCGATTTACGGGGGGAATGGTATCATCACTTATCGCCTCGTCGAGGAACTGGAGCAGCAGTTGGAGGCTGCCCAAAGGTCTGGTCATGTGGTCATAGACCCTCGTGTGGAGTACGGCTTTAGCTCGGTGGATCCCGCTATTGAAGCGAAAGACACGATCACTTGATCGTTAAGCGTCTACACAGACGGCCCCCCGGCCACTACACAAGCTGAGCAAGACCAGCGGAAGTTCTCCGAGCTCGCTTCTCGGTACCCCAAGAAGTCCCACTTGATAGGTTCCGCGCTCGATTCCGAGCTCAGTGAGGAATTGCTCCTGTACCCGCAATGCAGACTATTTCTACGGTGCTTGCCTCTGGCAAAAGCTGCAGATGATGAGGAGGTCTTTGAGCGATGGGTGCAGCGGCATCGGAAACTGTTGCTGTCTACCTTACAGCAAAGCCACAAGGAAGTGAATAAGCGCTTTGAGTGCCATCCGATTTTGAGTTTGCCAAACTCAATACGAAAGCCGTCTTCCTGCGTATTGACGCCCGCGAAACATGAAATTGTTCATCACGCTCCCGCGAGCTCTATAGTTTCTCACACGGGTGAGTCTTTGGCCACAGCAGCTCATGGCCATAGCTTGAGATCATCTCATGTCATTCCGGCTTCCCGGGATACTGTTGAGGAGCGTGGGGCGTACGATGACGCAGAGCGATATGATCCTTTGATCATAAGCGTCCACGACGTTTGGTAGTCTTGCCGAAGTGGCACCTCAAACTCCCCACGAGCTCTTGGGGTTTAAGTATCCCTGCCACTTCACAAGATATTGGGTTAGACCTTGTCGTCGACGTCGACCCACAAGGCGCTCCTCGTGGTAGTGGATGCCACCATTCCTATCTAGAAGAGTCGGCGTCGAATGATGACGACTTGGTCGATCGCCGTCCTGTGACTCGCAATGCGGAATACCTCGAGATCCTGGGGCACTTTGTGCACTGACTGCGTCACGTTGAGAATTATTTTGCTCTGTCGGAGCGGCTCCTTCCGTCGAACGGACGAATTCGTCACTTCGTGCGACAATGGAGCGCCTTGCGCCGTTGGAAACGGAAATTGTCGCACCCCGTGCTCCAAACAAGTTGCTGGTCCAGCTTTTGGGTGGTCGAGCGCCTGTGAGTAGCGCTCCGGCGCCAACCCACCGCGTTCACTTGTACCGGATCCCGGTACGGCTTAAGCAAGTCCACATAAATACCGGGTTGGTGCGCATTCTTTTCGGAAGGTTCAGCGTATGCGCAAATCACTCGGTCACGTCCTTAAAAGATTCAGTAAACCGTAGACGGAGCGTTGTCGAAAACACCGCAAATACTGCATGTGTAGGAAGATTTTTAACATTAAATCAATACAGGTCTCCGACGTCAAAGGTTTCCACATTTCTTTCATCTGCATATTTTTTCTGCATGTCTTGGCTTTCAGCCATCGCATCTCGAACGTGATGTATCAGAAAAGTCTACGACTTCTTTACGCACGGGGGGGGCTGACATCAGCTAGCCATCCGGCTTTCCTTCCACTAAGATCTGATCCACATGATGGCGGTATGAGCGGGACGCAGGGATTAACAAGACCTTTCACGTTGAACGATATGTAGCCGGTAGATTCATGTACTGCATTGTTCAGAGCAAACTCTACGAGTAGCAAATTAGCGCTCTGGCGCTTCATCGCCTCAGCGCAGATGCTGCGATGAACGTCATCAAAGACTCGAATCACGCGCTCAGTCTGACCATCGGTCTACGGATGGTTTGCTGTTGACATAGTCAACTTGGTGCCCATCACCCTGAAGATAGTAGACCAAAATTTCCGAATGAAGCGCGGGTTTCAATCAGAGATTATTGACTCCAGGAGTCCATGCTGTCGAAAGACACGATCGACTACCTACACCGTTGATGGTGTCCGGCACTGCCGTAAGATGAGCTATCTTGCTCAAACGGTCCACAAAGACCATTACACCCGTGTTGCCCGCCAAGTCCTTCGGCAGGCGAAACACAAAGTACATACTTATGGACTGCCAACACCCGAAAAGTATCGGTAAAATAGCCAGCGGCGCCTCCGCATTCGGAGAGGGTTTCCTCCTTTGTCACGTCTCACACGTACGCACATAGGTGCTCATCCATGTGTACAGCTTTGGTCACCAGTGGTTGCAACTCAAATAGCTGAACGCTTAGCAAATTTTTGCTGGGTATGAGAAATTCTTTTTGGGATTTCTATTGCGGAACATACCGACGCCGGCTCCGTCACCTCCACGACAAGATAAGGTAGCACCGTCGGTACACACGGAAGGTCACGTAAAAATTAATATAAAAAATTTCACGGAAACGAAGATTACAAAAATCTGCGTTTAGGCGGCAAGAAAAGGAAATCGCTATCGCATTGGCCCAACTTCGTGATGACTGTACTTAACTGGCTTCACACTTGAATGGCCGTGCGATTAATTGGACGATAACATGAGAAGTCGACCGCCCCGGCTAGTTTGCCAATGACAAGAGTCAAAGAGAGCCATGGAATCGATAGATCTTCCGTCGAATGTGGCAATTCAACAACGGTCAAAGCTTTTATCATGTCGTGAAGGCAAGATCACATCGTACGACTATATACAGAATTTTGTGAGCTTCGTGCCAATATGGCAAGCTAACCACTGCAGTGATGATCACTATCCATAAAGAAACTAACTTATGGTCCTCCGAAGACTGAAGTCTTCCGCCAGACTTTGACAACTTCGGAAGATGCAATAACGATCGCATTGCGTGATACAACTGCCAGCGTCATGCATTTGGTCAATCGACGAATCCGATGAATGCAATGATTGCTACCACGGGGAATTCAGAACAATATATCTCAGGGCGAAGGGTGTTCGTACGCAGGAAATTCGCTGTTACGGATGTCAACAACCGCAGCGTTTGTTCAATTGGGAGATGGAACTCTCGATTTGGACCTCGTCGTCGTGATTTGGTACCAATATCACGAGGCAGTCGGGAAACGCCGTCACCCAATAGACACAGAGCAGTCTATTGAGGCAAATGTAAACTCTTGTGAGTGTGGCGGTAGAATCACTCACAAGGATTTGACACCTGAAGAGTCGCTGTCGTTCGTTGTCGCAATTGTCCTTCCCATGGTCACTGCGAGTGTGAAGGGTTCCCGTCAACTGTTTAGAGTCTTGATTGACTCTGGCTCCTCGCGTATCTTTTTGAAGCAAAGTGTTGCTGAAAATGGTTTGGCGCTTAAGGATGCACTAGATAGAAGTAATGACTTTCACTCAGTGAAGTTGGCCACTGGTGCAGTGGTCACCGCGATGAAGGTATGGTGGATCTTGAACTGAAGTTTGAAGGATTCAACTCGAAGGAAGTATTCACAGTACTTGAGATGGACAAACGGTATGATCTGAAATGTGCACCCTAGCTAGTCCAAAATGTGTTATGTTCAAATACGTAGCTCACCAATAGAACTGTCCGCGAGTTATTCAACTGAAGGATTGGTACCCTCTTAACTGTCCAGCAAGTTTCGTTCTTCCTTTGATTATGTGACACTATCCGAAGGATGGATAGAACACCTGAGGGAGAATGCAAAAGAGCCTTAGATTCATAAAATTTTAAGATTGCACTGGATGATGTTGACGTTGTCAAGAGCTTGATTCGTGAGCATTGTTAACACATTTTGAGGCCGCTGCACTCGGGATATAAACTTTGAAATAGCAAATTATTAGGGATGGTATCTGACCTACGATTCTGTGCACCTTTTTTAAGCAACTGAGACACAAACTTTACACATTTTAACAGAATGATCCAATTGTGACGTAAATTGTAAGCATTGTCAAGATCGTTATCACGATTTGGTTAATTTCAACTATTTTTTATCAGTGTTTTATTGCTTTCTACAATACTAAAACTACTTAGTATGAGGCAAGAAGCTTGCGCACGCAATGGAATTGTTAAAGATCAAAAGACTCCATTAATTCTCCGTATGTCCTGTATCTGAGTACGTGTTCCTATTGAGTGCAACATGGTTTATCTCGGATGTATGATACCCTCGCAAGCTAAGCGCAATCACAGCTACTGGATAAAACTGTACAGATACATATTTTGCGCATTAAGTAACGTGAACTCCATCGCATATCGTATCGTCAAAGTTGTCGAGAGGACACTTCCGTAAAGGCTCTCTGTCTGTTGTGTGCTATCTATACCACTGATATGCTTATGTCTCATCTGATGGAACATCTATTTCATTCAATCGGATCGATCAAAAGTCATTACTACCAGAGCGTTTCCTAATGAGCTTATGCCAATTTGCCAATG